>NC_091205.1:4146192-4426192 GCF_040958095.1 Procambarus clarkii | reverse complement strand
GACTATCAAGGGGCAGAATTCTGTGGTTGAGATCTTATTGAACTGTTGCTCCTGAATCAGTCTTTATTTGGTGAAATTTTCCTTGACTATCATATGAAACCTTTTCAACTGATAACTTGAATGAATTTCGCACTTAATCCAACTCCTTTTCATTATGGGATGTGAAATATTATTTCTTTATTATTTATTAATATCCAATTAAATTTCTTTCTTCATAATGCACCTCATACCCATCCCGTGGGCGGTGGTGGAAAGGGTTACACCAGTGCCGTCAAATGCTGCCAAATTTGTTTTTTTTTATATAACAGAAACAGTTGGTCACTGCCACCAGCGTAATGAACTAACGTCAGTTTCTCAAATATAGCAATACTTTTCAAGTTTTGACCTTTCTCTTCCAGTTTTCCAGCTTGATCATTAACTCTTTCAATGAAACAATTAAATTTAAGATGTCTGTATCCCTTCCTTGCATCCGAAAATTCCGTTCATTAAATAACTCAAAATTTCAACCAAATAAATAAGGCACATCATCTATTTTTGGTTGTTTTTTCTTTCCTGTCTCCAGTTTTACGACGAAGAAGTTTCAGTAATTATATGGTTCATTTCTTCGATGCTCCTATTGAATCCAGTTTCATCTTTTTTGCAGCATTCCAATGACGTTCAAGAAAGCTATTGTTCTTTTCTGTTTAGTTGCGGATGCAGATGTTGCTTCAATTTCTGTGGTTCATAGAGTCATGTGACGAAGCTTTGATACATATAACACATTAAGGTCTTTTTTCTCTATTGATGACGATGGACGGAATCCATATTCAATATATGAATAATTGTAGCCCCTTAAATTACACTCATGATGGCCTCCAAAACATGTAAATAAAAATATATATATAACATGCAAATGTAATATTTCTATACATAAAGAGTGAAATATTTATATGAATTTTTAATGTAATAAGTGACATACAATAAAGTATGATCTTGTAAATGATATACAACCGGCAGAACTGTAGTTTAGTGTTAGTTCACTGCTGTTCCGTGAGAGTTGTAGGATTTAATAGTGTCACTAGACTGTGTGCTGCTTTTTTGTCTTATTATTTTGTCTGAGGTAAGGGCTCATTAATAATGTAAATAATGCTCGTGAGGAAGCTGTAAGCTGAGAGCTAAAGTCAGATCATTTGAAGCCTTAGCCTAGAAACTCTCACTCTCTGTCTGTCTGTCTGTCTGTCTATCTGTCTGTCTGTCTGTCTGTCTGTCTCTGTCTCTCTCTCTCTCTCTCTAACTCGCACTCTCCTCTTCCCTTCCTAAGCAATCTCCTCACCATCTCACTCTCACACGGTACTGAATTCACCATTTTCCCACTCACCGACTCCCTCCTCTTCACACTTTCCATGAAAATGCACACCAAAGAAACTTCAGAAAATACAGAAGACAATTTATTTCGGGTTCAAATTCACTGTTGGAACAAGCCCAGCAGGATATACTGTTGGTTCTCGTTTTGGTATACATTCTCATTTTCCTTCTCTGCAGTGTGAATGGAGGATAAAGGTGAACATAGCAGGAATGATAAAGAGGCTGGAAACATCACTCTGAGGCATAGACGGAGGGCATGTTTCAATATCACTTCATCAATTAAAAAAAAAATGTATAAATATTTCTGGAATGAAGTTTCTAAAACCTGAAAAAATAGTTTTGGCACGAATGTATTCGTGCTGAGAAAACATTGGCAATACGTCATTGGAAATATAGAATATATTTCTTGACCACACTGTGCGAAATTATAGTCATTATGCAGAACGCTGTGAATTATAACAAGGTATGTGATTCATATTTTTTTTTTTAACGTCAATATAGCATACATGCTTTGAATGTGTAGTCAATATGCTGCTGTGAAATTTGTTAAGAGTTAAATAAATAAAAAAAAATATATATATATATATATATATATATATATATATATATATATATATATATATATATATATATTAGTATATTTTGGTAGCAGTCTTTCCTGTAGACATATAATATTAAATATGACCGAAAAAGTAAGATTAATAATTCTAACACGAATTTTCTCAATCTTTCGTACATTACGCTTCACTGTTGGAGGTAAATCAAAAATCAATTCTCCAAAATTCATTTTTATTTCTAGTCTAAAATAAAGAATATTTTAAAGAATAAAATAAAGAAACTGAATAAATTCAGTTTTATGTCTAGACTAGAAATAAAAATGAATTTTGGAGAATTGATTTTTGATTTACCTCCAACAGTGAAGCGTAATGTACGAAAGATTGAGAAAATTCGTGTTAGAATTATTAATCTTACTTTTTCGGTCATATTTAATAATATATATATATATATATATATATATATATATATATATATATATATATATATATATATATATATATATATATATATATATATATATATCTTTTTAGACACTCAACCCACCAGGGGACTCGAACACTGGCAAACAAGGCGGCAGTTGCACGCTGTATCCACTACACCATACTTCAAAGCCATAAGAGAGGTAAGAATTCTGGGGTATTTAACTAACCAGAACTCCAATCCTCTCCCAGGCAATGAGATAGTGTGGGACCTCCGGTGCTCTTCCATCGAGCCCTGTTATATGGGAAAACTCGGTGCTAAATGCTTAATGCACAGACTAGCCTGTTCCACTACCTGAAGTTTATAACTTTTTAGACACTCAACCCACCAGGGGACTCGAACACTGGCCAACAAGGTGGCAGTTGGGGAATATAAACCTGAATATAATTCAAAGATTATTAGGGAATATAAACCTGGATATTCGTATGGAAATGTCAAGCCTGGAAACCCACTTCGACCAATCATCAGCCAGATACCCACACCCACGTACCGACTGGCAAAACGACTCAACGGCTTGCTGACTCCTTATGTCCCTTGCGCCTTCAGCCTGAAGTCTCCAAAGGAATTTGTTGACTTACTGCGGGGAACACGGGCCACAGGGATAAGAGCCTCGTTGGACGTAGAATCACTGTTTACCAACGTACCTGTGGACGAGACAATCGGGATGATAGCCGACAGAGTGTATCGTGATCCGGCCTGTACTCCTCTTGACATACCAGAAAACAATCTAAGGAAACTACACCAAGCTTGTACTAAAGAGGCACCCTTCTTGAGCACGGATGGACACATGTATAAGCAAGTAGATGGGGTCGCCATAGGTTCTCCCCTAGGTGTCCTGTTTGCAAACTTCTACATGGGTACCATCGAGCAAAAAGTCCTAGTCGACATGAACTTGAAACCGGCCATATACTGCAGGTATGTTGACGACATTTTTACACAGGTACCTGATGTCAGACATCTGCAGGAGCTGAAGGAGGCATTTGAGCAGAATTCTGTGTTGCGTTTCACTTACGAGATGGAGAAGGATGGGAAGTTGCCCTTTCTAGATGTAACAGTCATGGAAAGGAGCGGAGGCTTCCACACTGCAGTCTACACTAAGGAAACAAACATAGGAATGTGCCTGAATGCCAACAGTGACTGCCCAGACAGGTACAAGAGGAGTGTTGTTAACGCTTATGTCGACCGTGCTCTCAGCCACAGCTCAGAATGGAAGCAAGTCGATGAAGAACTCTGTAGGGTAAAGCTAGTCAACAACGGCTTCTACAATGGTTTCGTGGAAGACATCATAAGAAGGAAAGTGAAACGCCATGCAACCTCTGAAGAGACAACTAACACAACACCTATACCACCTATTTGACTATTTTACATGAACTTCTTTTCCACAGCCCATAAAACGGAGGAAAGGGTCCTGAAAGATATTGTTAATAGAAACGTTATCCCTGCAGACAAAAATCAGAAGATACAACTGACAATTTACTATAAAACCAAAAAAACGGCTAGCCTACTCATGAGAAACTCTCCAGACACAAAGCAGAACGCTTTAAAAGAGACCAACGTCGTCTATGCCTTCAAATGCCCTCTTGGGGAATGTAAGCCTCAAAAAACTCAGTATATAGGCAAGACAACAACATCTCTTTCCCGGCGTTTAACGATGCATAAGCAACAGGGCTCCATTAAGGAACATATAGTCTCTTCCCACAACCAAACCATCACCAGAGAAATCTTAGCAAACAACACAGAAATCATCGATAGATACAGCGATAGCAGGCGGCTTGACATCTGCGAGGCACTACACATCAAGAAGTCAGCACCAGCAATCAACAGCCAATTAATGCACAACTATATTCTACCCACTTCAAGACTCCCCTCTAATATAGAAACATCAAGAAATATGGGCCAATAAAAATAGGCCTTCTGCAGTTACCTACCTTTAATACCCATTGTTTCGTGTCCTTTCTTGTGTTAAAAGTTTATTTTCACCTCATCCAAAACTATTGTAACATGTCACCTCACCCAAATGTAGGTATAAAAACTCGAAGATGTTTAAACTCTATTCAGTTAAAGTTGTGTGTGTGTGCAAACTAAAGTCTTTGAAAATGTAATATATTTTACGAAACGCACTCAAGTGTCACGTCAGACTAGAAATAATAATGAATTTTGGAGAATTGATTTTTGAATTACCATCAACAGTGAAAAGAAACATAAGAAAGATCGAGAAAATTCGTGTTAGAATTATTAATCTTGCTTTTTCGGTCATATTTAATAATATATATATATATTTATATATATATATATATATATATATATATATATATATATATATATATATATATATATATATATATATATATATATATATAACTAAAGGGAAAAATGAATTGGGGAAAAATTGAAAACGCCCCTGCTCCCAAGCTCGTACATTGGGGAAAAATTGTAAACACCCCTGCTCCCACGCCCATGCGTAGGGGAAAAATTTAAAACACCCCTTCTCCCACGCCCATGCGTTGGGGAAAAATTTAAAACACCCCTGCTCCAACGCCCATGCGTAGGGGAAAAATTTAAAACACCCCGGCTCCCACGCCCATGCGTTGGGTAAAAATTTAAAACACCCCTGATCCCACGCCCATGCGTTGGGGAAAAATTTAAAACACCCCTGCTCCAACGCCCATGCGTAGGGGAAAAATTTAAAACACCCCGGCTCCCACGCCCATGCGTTGGGTAAAAATTTAAAACACCCCTGATCCCACGCCCATGCGTTGGGGAAAAATTTAAAACACCCCTGCTCCAACGCCCATGCGTAGGGGAAAAATTTAAAACACCCCGGCTCCCACGCCCATGCGTTGGGTAAAAATTTAAAACACCCCTGATCCCACGCCCATGCGTTGGGGAAAAATTTAAAACACCCCTGATCCCACGCCCATGCGTTGGGGAAAAATTTAAAACACCCCTGATCCCACGCCCATGCGTCGAAAAAAACACAGTTGTAGGAGCCATTTCTAATAGTGCCATATTAGTATACTTATTTATAGGTCACTGTGAGAGTTTTTGAGATGAATTTGTGGAATAAATTAAAATTGGTATAAGGAATTTTAGCTCGGAAAATTTCTAAGAATTTTCTTTATTCTTTAACCTTTATTCCTGTCGTGATATTCAACTAGGTCGCCTGAGGAAGGACTTGCTTAGCTAACACACCAGTGTAGTAACCAGCTCATTCCTCACTTTGGGACCATGTATGAACAATTGACTAGGCGCGAGCAAACGCCGAGACCCCAATGAAAATTGAAATCCCTCTCACTTAGGCCGCCGACCTTCGCCAATCGCCGAAGCGAATCTAACGAGTAGGTCACGGGCTCTCACAACAATAATTTATTGTTGTGTGGTGCCGTATATTTGATCCAAAGCTCAGAAAATTAGTCTCAATGTTCGTCGAGTGTGAAGAACATTTGCATAACAATAATAATGTGTGGGGGTGTAACGAAAAGACAGTGTTAACCATAACAACTTAGTTTATTCAATAAAGTACTAACTACTACAACAAAACAAAAGAAATGTCAATGACGTTACTCGAAATCCTTCCTGTGACACTATCAATGACAGCTAGACACCAGCCCCTCGGACTGCATAATGAACTAACTCGAACATAAGCGTGACCACAGAGGAATCAACAAGCAAGCAAGAACTAACAGATCTATAATCACAATTACAACAAATGACACAGTAGGTTCTGAAATACGTCTCCAGTAACCTCCTAACTGTTCTACGCCTCAGTGCAGTCTACTCCTGCAACAGCGGTTGCAATGCAATCAAATCAGTAGTCTTTCAATGACAACAATAACTAATGGGTTCACTGGCAACTCCAGCACCCTTCCTCAAATTAATCCTTACGTTAACACTACGTCCCACGGACGATCAACAATCAATAACAATTGATTTACGTTAATAACACAATAACATTTACGTTAATTACAAGGTAACATTTACGTTAAATTAACAACTCTTACAACTGTCACTAGTAACGCGGAAATCAAACAACACTCTACCCGTCGAGCATTCAGTGAGAAAATCCCATTAATCCCTGTACTTCCAGACAGCTGATTAATCTCTACTAGTTACGTTAATTTACGTTAATCGGTTACTAATCACTCAGCGATGGTAAACTCTGATTTGCAATGTCCAAAGTGCTAAGAGAACGGTAATCACTCGTGATTACCTTTAGAGTAATTAATTACTATCCTCAAGATCAATAATTATACAATTAAAATACGCAACCTTTCACACTGGCTCAGCAATTTACATTAAGGTACGAATTCCGTCTGAGCCTTCCATACTCAGACCAATTCAGGCGACTAATAACAGTAATTAGCCCCACGTTTACGTTATTCTAAAATGACGCTACTCCTCTCACGAGTCAATCAAGTGCCGGTACTTCCGGGTAGATAACGACGTTACGTTAATGGAACAATGTAGCCTTCGTGTGAGTCGATCAAACAAGGATCGAGATTAATTACTTTGACTTCCTGAAACACGTCAATTACCCGGCCCACTGACCGTTAATTACGACAGACAATACTCTAATTCTTATCTGGCTGATGGCTAGGCTCCTCGAGACTACCGTAGCTGCTTACAGGAAAGTAAATTAACCCAAACGCATTCTACGTTACTCAAATTGTCAAAGAACAAATTCTCTTAAAGCAATGGGCGTTCCCTTGGTTACGTTATATTAATTGCCTCGCAATCACCTCACTGAATACTGGACTTCGATGTCCTACCAGATAACCAGGAGAATATATGTATATCCAAGTACTCGTCTACAGCCGAGTTCACCCACGACAATGACAAATCACACTAACAAATCACAGTGATTTACGTTACAATCCGGTTGCTATGACAATACTGCAGAACCTAGTAAAATAACCTACAGGACATGAACCCTCTAGAACACTGCCCCACAATGGTTTTACTGAACTGCAATCACATACGGTGATTGCTCAACACTAGCAACAATCACCATCAAATAACAACCCCCTTTGCAATAACACACACGGCAAGTACTCCAATTTCCAAATATTAGGATACTGCACACACTTACTTACTTACTGCTGCAAAGGACCCCTAGAACATAGGTCACTATATTGCAATCACCACACAGTAAATAACACATTAACACTGGGCACCGTGACACTACGATTATATATATATATATATAATTACCGCTGACACATGTAGCCTACAGCTATCAAACGTTATTGGGAACACTAAGGAGAATCTCACACTCCTTAAATCACATGGGTGAGTGATTTATCGGTCACGCATGCCGATAAACACTCGAGAGTTACGTTACTCGACAGAGCGGGGGCGGTCTCTCTAGACGGCCTCGTCACTCACCAAACCTCACCAAAATTACGTTAATTAATACTGCAACCACAATATATATATTTATATAAATCACACTTGTCACGGCCCTGGGAACACTACAAGAAATTTAAACCACACTGTGGCACACTCCACAATAATCATTGCCAGGAATCACTGGCGTTACACATACCTGAGCGCTCAGTGTTGGAATTCCACACCTGCAAGACCACACATGGAAATGATATCACTCCGTCCCACGGACGATCAAAAATGATTACCACAATGAAATAAAAGAATTTATTACATGGACACCTTCTCAGTCCTTGGCTAATCTATGTATATTCTGTGTTCCCGTGTGTACCCACACACACACACACACTGTACGTCTGTGTACACCAGACCTTAAGTCCCTCTGGACTGACAAGATGACAACACAGGTGATTAATCTCCTCGCCCACAATTCACTCCACCTGAACAGGTGCTGCGTGACAATGTGACGGAACACTTGACCTCGAATTCAAGCTTTAGAGACTACTAATCACCGAAATACACACATAGGTACTTACTCATTCACACTGCCGGCTTTACACACCATTCCCATACATCAGGCACCCCGCTATAGGTGGCTGGCTCGCTCCGGGTGGCGTAGGCGGCGGTAGTTCCTGACCGTAGTACTTATACGGAAAATTGGCGCACACTCGAACCCCTCCCACTCAACACGGCTGAGTTCGCACCCTCGACTCCCCGGTGAAGTGAAGCGTTCATACCCAGGTGACACGCACAACGATAGCGTCTCACACCAACCTTGGGAAATTGCCTAACACTGACACGAATTTCCCCGTTCCCATCGACTGCTACAGAGCACTAGCAAGTCTAATCATCACTGGTATGGGATCTACGAGTCTGTTGCTGCTCGTATGCACATTCCTCCACGATCCCAGATCACTGTACCTCTACCCCCTGCATACAATAATGTCTTAAACCCCTCCAAGCGACGACTTCGGCCGGATTCTGTGACGACCGATGTCGTAGGTGAAGCAGGATGCATCAGCAGTTGTAGTCCAGCCACCACGACGCCCTATACATCAATTTGGCCGAATTGAGTACAGGAACGTCTTGACAAGGTGGCGGCTGAGTTCAGAATGATGCTCACACCGGCTCTTCCCGCGTCCTTCTCGAAATAACCAATGAGAGGAAGGCATACAGCGGCCTACCCCTCTCATCCAATCAGCGACGGTGTAGCATAGCCCCTAGGGCAACTCCAAGATGGCCGACCTACATGGCGGCTCAAGATGTTTACTAAGATGGCGGCTGTCTCCATGACAACCACTCAAGTGGCCAGCGAGCGTGGGGCCCCACATGTCTACCCACCCCACGCCTGCGGCCTAGGCGTTCGCGCGCAAAGTTGTCTGGCTCCATGCCATACAATGAGATGATGCTATCAGCTCTAGCACTGTCCACAGACATGCCACCCCGGCCAGGGTAACATTTATGGACTGCTGATGACTGGGGCTCTCACCTGAGCCCAAACACTAGATGTTTCGGTTGCTGGTACAAAACTTAAGTCCGCCCACTTAACAAGTGCACTTAACAAGTGTACTGGCTCCCACAGGCATAAGAGCACTATTGTAAGTGAGCTGGTGAACCACCTCCTCACATAACTCCCCACCAAAAAGATAAAATTTCCCGGAGGAAAATTTCATCTAAAAATCACCAGCCACTTACACTTGAGCTCTTAATTAAGTGCACGGCGGCTGGGTGGTGGTGGTGATTCATCCGTTTTCTGTTGACGTCGGTGGCTGGCGGGACAAGATGTGACGTCACTGGCTCGTCCAGGGTGGTACTTCCTGACCATAGTGCGGTCGTGCTCAGGTTCTGGGTCTAGGTTAAGCCGGCTCGACGCCTCGCAGCTTCCCTTCCTCAGTCCCTTCACACTCTCGCCCCACAGGTCTGTGTCATACTGGACACAATAGGTAGCACACTGGGATGGACTTACCAATGAAGTACAGACTCAACACCTTCCCTACCCTACCGACACAATCCCGACAGTTAGCAGACTGTCTTGACTTCCCGGTGACAGGGTCTTTCTTCCTGTCTGTCTGTCACTCTCAGACCGGGTTGCTCTACCGACTGAGTTGACCGGGCTGAGGCCTCTTCAGCAGCTGTCAAACCTCGCCCCTCACTGAGCACTTGGTCACTGACCTGCTCGTTCTTCAATCTCTCAGCGACCGTTCGTTTGTCTGAACGATCTTCCAACAGCCTGAAAGATTGGTCCAGAATATCCACTTCACTTGTGGGAACCACAGCTACCTTAGCCTCACCACTGGTAACATCAAGCAGACGTTTACTCTCCTGAGTGGTGTTAACCCTCGCGGGCCTGGCGGGTCGACAGGTTGTGGCGGGATCACCTGATCCGGGCCACACCCGTCTCACTGGGCTCACCTCCGTTTTCTGTGAAATGAAAGAAGGAAAATTGCTCTTTTTCCCTTTTACCTCATGCACCTGATCTTTCGCCTGATAAGAGGCGACCTTGACTTCCTCAGCTGGCGGCCGTGTGACATCGCCGTCAGCTGGTGAGACCCATCTGAGTCCCTCTGAATCAGTTCTCGTTTTCTGTGCAATAGGGAGAGGAGGATGGCTCCGGTTTCCTTTCACCTGCTGCGCCTCTCCTTCTGTCTGGGCGGCTGTGATCTCTGCTCGACCAGCCGGCTGACGCTTGGTGTCAACGCCAGCGGGTTTAACCTCCCTCTCACCTGTTCCTGTTTCCTCTGGGTCATTTCCACAGGACAGACCCACCTGGTTCCCTATACCAGGAGTATTACCTATCAAAAGTCCATACACTGCCTTTCTACTTAGCGCAGCTTTGATCTTACCTTTGATATATGGGGTGTCTACCAACACGGACACTTCTTCCATGTCCTTACCAGTGCCATCTGGGTACTGGACACGGAGGGTTCGACCTGTTCTACTCTCAGGCTCAACCAAACTGTTCCTGACCATGTTAACTGTAGCACCCCGGTCTCGAAAGACACTCGTCCATTGCCCATTAACTCTTCCTCTAGTTAACTCGAGTGTGTCTCTTAGGGCATCACCTCCCATGGTACTCATGCCTGTAACGTGCACCTTGGTCACCTTCTTAGTCTTAAGCCTAGTGTTGCTCGGGCACGTAGCTGCTCGGTGACCTGCCATGTTGCATGTGAAGCACCTGGGTCCCTTAACCTTGGGTTTCTGTTGGTGTCCCTTAGACTTACTTTCTTTAGGTTTGGCTCCCTTACTTGGAGCTTGAGTAAACCTTTCAACCTTTGTCACACATCGATCTAGGTATGCATCCCTAGGATCGATCTTCTCCTCTCTTGGCAATAGAGGAGGTACCTCTACTTCCAGCGCCTGTACCTCTGAGCTTGGCGCGGCAGGAGGGGCTTGACTCCCCGTCCTTGCCTCGGATTGCACTCTTGCAATTTCCAATCTAGTCAATCTCTCGTGGTGGGCATTCCACATGTAAGCCACAAATTTGGCCTTATCCTCTCTTTGCAGTTTCATAGCATCAGCTTGAGCTGCTAGGTACTCTAAAGTAATTTCCTCCTGGGGTTGTTCAGTCCCCCTCCTGAGAGGTTGTTCTGGTATCTGATTGACTACTTCCAACGAAACGTTTCTGTGGCCCAAGGAATCAGTCCTTAGCCTAGGCTGGGGTCGCGACTCCCCTTCCTTCTCCTGAGGTGGACTCAATCCCACACCCCCTGACATACCGACTATACCACGGTCGGCTAGGGGAACTCCCTTGTCCCCTAGATCACTTCTGTTTGCTCTTTCTAGACATAGACGCCGTACATAGGCATTATGGTCCTCAACATACCGCTTACATTCCTCATCTGTACGACTGTTTCTATCCTTTGGCAGCACGCCATACTTAGTCACATACAGATATACGTACTTCTTTCTATAATCCTCATCCATTCTGTGTGTGTGGTGTGTGTGTACCTAATCCTGCTAACCGACAACATACACACCCACAACAATATTGTTCTGCAATGCTCTGCACACCTTTCTTCACAGGTTTCTCAACTTGATGAATCTTACTTTTCTGATTATGAATCAAAAGTCTACGGCCCCACGTTGGGCGCCACGCTGTGAGAGTTTTTGAGATGAATTTGTGGAATAAATTAAAATTGGTATAAGGAATTTTAGCTCGGAAAATTTCTAAGAATTTTCTTTATTCTTTAACCTTTATTCCTGTCGTGATATTCAACTAGGTCGCCTGAGGAAGGACTTGCTTAGCTAACACACCAGTGTAGTAACCAGCTCATTCCTCACTTTGGGACCATGTATGAACAATTGACTAGGCGCGAGCAAACGCCGAGACCCCAATGAAAATTGAAATCCCTCTCACTTAGGCCGCCGACCTTCGCCAATCGCCGAAGCGAATCTAACGAGTAGGTCACGGGCTCTCACAACAATAATTTATTGTTGTGTGGTGCCGTATATTTGATCCAAAGCTCAGAAAATTAGTCTCAATGTTCGTCGAGTGTGAAGAACATTTGCATAACAATAATAATGTGTGGGGGTGTAACGAAAAGACAGTGTTAACCATAACAACTTAGTTTATTCAATAAAGTACTAACTACTACAACAAAACAAAAGAAATGTCAATGACGTTACTCGAAATCCTTCCTGTGACACTATCAATGACAGCTAGACACCAGCCCCTCGGACTGCATAATGAACTAACTCGAACATAAGCGTGACCACAGAGGAATCAACAAGCAAGCAAGAACTAACAGATCTATAATCACAATTACAACAAATGACACAGTAGGTTCTGAAATACGTCTCCAGTAACCTCCTAACTGTTCTACGCCTCAGTGCAGTCTACTCCTGCAACAGCGGTTGCAATGCAATCAAATCAGTAGTCTTTCAATGACAACAATAACTAATGGGTTCACTGGCAACTCCAGCACCCTTCCTCAAATTAATCCTTACGTTAACACTACGTCCCACGGACGATCAACAATCAATAACAATTGATTTACGTTAATAACACAATAACATTTACGTTAATTACAAGGTAACATTTACGTTAAATTAACAACTCTTACAACTGTCACTAGTAACGCGGAAATCAAACAACACTCTACCCGTCGAGCATTCAGTGAGAAAATCCCATTAATCCCTGTACTTCCAGACAGCTGATTAATCTCTACTAGTTACGTTAATTTACGTTAATCGGTTACTAATCACTCAGCGATGGTAAACTCTGATTTGCAATGTCCAAAGTGCTAAGAGAACGGTAATCACTCGTGATTACCTTTAGAGTAATTAATTACTATCCTCAAGATCAATAATTATACAATTAAAATACGCAACCTTTCACACTGGCTCAGCAATTTACATTAAGGTACGAATTCCGTCTGAGCCTTCCATACTCAGACCAATTCAGGCGACTAATAACAGTAATTAGCCCCACGTTTACGTTATTCTAAAATGACGCTACTCCTCTCACGAGTCAATCAAGTGCCGGTACTTCCGGGTAGATAACGACGTTACGTTAATGGAACAATGTAGCCTTCGTGTGAGTCGATCAAACAAGGATCGAGATTAATTACTTTGACTTCCTGAAACACGTCAATTACCCGGCCCACTGACCGTTAATTACGACAGACAATACTCTAATTCTTATCTGGCTGATGGCTAGGCTCCTCGAGACTACCGTAGCTGCTTACAGGAAAGTAAATTAACCCAAACGCATTCTACGTTACTCAAATTGTCAAAGAACAAATTCTCTTAAAGCAATGGGCGTTCCCTTGGTTACGTTATATTAATTGCCTCGCAATCACCTCACTGAATACTGGACTTCGATGTCCTACCAGATAACCAGGAGAATATATGTATATCCAAGTACTCGTCTACAGCCGAGTTCACCCACGACAATGACAAATCACACTAACAAATCACAGTGATTTACGTTACAATCCGGTTGCTATGACAATACTGCAGAACCTAGTAAAATAACCTACAGGACATGAACCCTCTAGAACACTGCCCCACAATGGTTTTACTGAACTGCAATCACATACGGTGATTGCTCAACACTAGCAACAATCACCATCAAATAACAACCCCCTTTGCAATAACACACACGGCAAGTACTCCAATTTCCAAATATTAGGATACTGCACACACTTACTTACTTACTGCTGCAAAGGACCCCTAGAACATAGGTCACTATATTGCAATCACCACACAGTAAATAACACATTAACACTGGGCACCGTGACACTACGATTATATATATATATATAATTACCGCTGACACATGTAGCCTACAGCTATCAAACGTTATTGGGAACACTAAGGAGAATCTCACACTCCTTAAATCACATGGGTGAGTGATTTATCGGTCACGCATGCCGATAAACACTCGAGAGTTACGTTACTCGACAGAGCGGGGGCGGTCTCTCTAGACGGCCTCGTCACTCACCAAACCTCACCAAAATTACGTTAATTAATACTGCAACCACAATATATATATTTATATAAATCACACTTGTCACGGCCCTGGGAACACTACAAGAAATTTAAACCACACTGTGGCACACTCCACAATAATCATTGCCAGGAATCACTGGCGTTACACATACCTGAGCGCTCAGTGTTGGAATTCCACACCTGCAAGACCACACATGGAAATGATATCACTCCGTCCCACGGACGATCAAAAATGATTACCACAATGAAATAAAAGAATTTATTACATGGACACCTTCTCAGTCCTTGGCTAATCTATGTATATTCTGTGTTCCCGTGTGTACCCACACACACACACACACTGTACGTCTGTGTACACCAGACCTTAAGTCCCTCTGGACTGACAAGATGACAACACAGGTGATTAATCTCCTCGCCCACAATTCACTCCACCTGAACAGGTGCTGCGTGACAATGTGACGGAACACTTGACCTCGAATTCAAGCTTTAGAGACTACTAATCACCGAAATACACACATAGGTACTTACTCATTCACACTGCCGGCTTTACACACCATTCCCATACATCAGGCACCCCGCTATAGGTGGCTGGCTCGCTCCGGGTGGCGTAGGCGGCGGTAGTTCCTGACCGTAGTACTTATACGGAAAATTGGCGCACACTCGAACCCCTCCCACTCAACACGGCTGAGTTCGCACCCTCGACTCCCCGGTGAAGTGAAGCGTTCATACCCAGGTGACACGCACAACGATAGCGTCTCACACCAACCTTGGGAAATTGCCTAACACTGACACGAATTTCCCCGTTCCCATCGACTGCTACAGAGCACTAGCAAGTCTAATCATCACTGGTATGGGATCTACGAGTCTGTTGCTGCTCGTATGCACATTCCTCCACGATCCCAGATCACTGTACCTCTACCCCCTGCATACAATAATGTCTTAAACCCCTCCAAGCGACGACTTCGGCCGGATTCTGTGACGACCGATGTCGTAGGTGAAGCAGGATGCATCAGCAGTTGTAGTCCAGCCACCACGACGCCCTATACATCAATTTGGCCGAATTGAGTACAGGAACGTCTTGACAAGGTGGCGGCTGAGTTCAGAATGATGCTCACACCGGCTCTTCCCGCGTCCTTCTCGAAATAACCAATGAGAGGAAGGCATACAGCGGCCTACCCCTCTCATCCAATCAGCGACGGTGTAGCATAGCCCCTAGGGCAACTCCAAGATGGCCGACCTACATGGCGGCTCAAGATGTTTACTAAGATGGCGGCTGTCTCCATGACAACCACTCAAGTGGCCAGCGAGCGTGGGGCCCCACATGTCTACCCACCCCACGCCTGCGGCCTAGGCGTTCGCGCGCAAAGTTGTCTGGCTCCATGCCATACAATGAGATGATGCTATCAGCTCTAGCACTGTCCACAGACATGCCACCCCGGCCAGGGTAACATTTATGGACTGCTGATGACTGGGGCTCTCACCTGAGCCCAAACACTAGATGTTTCGGTTGCTGGTACAAAACTTAAGTCCGCCCACTTAACAAGTGCACTTAACAAGTGTACTGGCTCCCACAGGCATAAGAGCACTATTGTAAGTGAGCTGGTGAACCACCTCCTCACAGTCACTCCTAAGTAATGAACCTGTGTACTTATCTAGTTGTACTTACATAATTTTGCTTGCGGGGGTTGAGATCTGGCTCTTTGATCCCGCCTCTGAATGGTGTGTGTGTGTGTGTGTGTGTGTGTGTGTGTGTGTGTGTGTGTGTGTGTGTGTGTGTGTGTGTGTTTGTATATTAGGCAGACGAAGAAAATTTTAATGAAAATGTTTTGTATTACCTTTAATTTCAGCGAAGGATTTACTATCAATTTTGATCTATGATAACGACATGGGCAATGTGGTCCTTAATTGGAGTTTAATTATCCAACGAAGGCTCTCTCTCTCTCTTCGTATCCTCATGACGGCTTCTAAAGGTTTTTGCATTGACACATCACGTTAGTGTGATTTATCTTTGCATTATAAAGAGAGAGAGAGAGAGAGCGAGACAGACAGACAGACATAAAGAATGAAAGACTAGAAAGAGACTCAAAGAATTACAAACAAACTGACAGAAGCAAAAACAGCGACATGCAGGAAAACAAAAAGACTGAAAAATTAAGGATAATAGGAACAAATAAACCAATGATAAAAAGATAACCGGAGAGAGCTGAACATGCGGGACATCTTGCAAGAAAGTGCAATCCGGCATGGCAGTGTGCTCATAATTGCCATGTGTGCGTTTAATGACTCGTATGGTAATTATACCTTTGTTAGGACTCATTAAGAACAGCTGAGTGGTCTGAACTGCAACACTCCATGAGTGGAAACAAGTCAACACCTTCGTTATCTAGTTCTTGGTGGTGACTTCACCTCTAACCTCAGGTAGTCCCCAAGGGAGAACAGTGTTATAACACCACTCTTCACTACAACAAACAACTTCTCTTAAAATTCTGCTCTGTAGCCATGCCGAACAATGAGTGTTCATATAAGTGATGTTCTGATCACGGTAGCACACTACACAATCGGCTTAAGACGGTCACCGTAGTACCATTGGACTGTTCCTGTTGTGATCTAACCAATGAAAGCAAATACAATAACAAGCTGCAGCAAAAAACATCAAAAGGGCCGTGCACTTGTGTGCATATGACGACAAAATCCACTCAACTGCTACTATAGTTCCCAACACTTTACACTCTCAAGCCGTTGTCAATTCCTCAACTCTCACCAGTCTATTTTTTTTTATCTACAAATCACTAATCATAACATAAACACACACACGCACGCAGGTATGAACACACACACACACACACACACAAACACACACACACACACACACACACACACACACACACACACACACACACACACACACACACACACACACACACACACACACACACACACACACACACTGGCCAACATAAGAACTGCCTTTAGCAACTTGTGTAAGGAATTGTTCAGGACCTTGTATACCACTTATGTCAGACCAATCCTGGAATATGCAGCTCCAGCCTAGAGTCCATACCTAGTTAAACACAAGACAAGGTTAGAGAAGATTCAGCGGTATGCCACCAGGCTCGTCCCGGAACTGAGAAGTATGAGCTACGAGGAAAGGTTAAAGGAGCTGAACCTCATGTCCCAGGGAAACAGAAGAGTAAGGGGAGACATGATAACCACCTACAAAATTCTCAGGGAAATTGACAGGGTGAACAAAGGCAAACTCTTCAGCGCGGGTGGGACACGAACAAGGGGACACAGGTGGAAACTTAGTACCCAGATGAGCCATAGAGACGTTAAAATTTTTTTTTTTCAGTGTCAGAGTAGTTAATAAATGGAATGCACTAGACAGTGATGTGGGTGGAGGCTGACTCCTTACACAGTTTCAAATGTAGATATGATAGAGCCCAGTAGGCTCAGGAATCTGTACACCAGTTGATTAACAGTTGAGAGGCGGGACCAAAGAAACAAAGCTTAACCCCCGCAAGCACAATTAGGTTAGTACAATTAGGTGAGTACACACACACACAGCGGGCCTGTGGCTAAGTGGACAGCGCTTTGGCTTCGTAATCCTCGGGTCCGGGTTCGATCCCGACGCCGGCAGAAACAGATGGACTGAGTTTCTTTCACCCTGATGCACCTGTTACCTAGCAGTAAACAAATACCTTGGTGTTAGACAGCTGTTACGGGCTGCTTCCTGGGTGTATGTATGTGGGGGAAAAGAAATTAGTAGTTAGTAACAGTTGACGGATTGACAGTTCAGAGGAGGTTGAAAGTGCAGAGCTCAACCCCCGTAAGCACAACTATGTGAATACACACACTAACTTCCTAAATCAGGCCAATACAAAGTTCGCACCAACTAGACTCAGAATATGAATGTCGAGGTTCCCGGAGAGGTAATGAACTGACAGTGGATTTCCGCTTTCAGTCAAGATAAAAGACTTGCCGAAGATAATATTTTCGTCCCCCATTAGGACTCTCTCAAGTGGAATTCCTGAGCTTCTTGATGTAGATATAGTCTGCAGTGTTAGAGAGAATGGAAGAGTAAATAGAGAGAGAGAGAGAGAGAGAGAGAGAGAGAGAGAGAGAGAGAGAGAGAGAGAGAGAGAGAGAGAGAGAGAGAGAGAGAGATTTAGTTTAGTTCATTTATTATGCACCCCATACCCATTTTGTGGGCGGTAGTGGAAAGGGTTACAGAAGCACATAATGGGCTCAAGGACTGAACCCCACAATTCATTTAGCTAAGCAAGTTACAATCTTGATGAGCTATTTACAAAATTCAATATGTCATCACATCATCAATTGGTTCGAGATCGACCAAAAGTACACTTTCTAAAGTAAGCTACTGACATACGTAGAGAGCTAGTGTCACAATTTATGTGTCCGTCCTGCACACCGCCCCCCATCCAGTGGGCAGCGGTGGATAGGTTACAATCACTTAGTTACTACCTACAGTTAGCAAACTGGAGATATTTGGCTAAAATTTCTGGTAGTAAATCATTTTGAATGAAATATTTTCATATCTTTAGAACATTTCTTATATAAATGTCTCCGAATTCACGTATCTTTTCAGGAGGGAGAAAGTAAGAACTGGCTGCTGAGTTAACCTGATCCCTACATAATAACCACTGATCCGCAAATAATAGATCCCTACATAATTGCATTTAATTATGTTAATTTGTAATTGATGCAGTAATAGGCCGAGAAAACATTGTAATCTCCCTGCCCATTGTCCTAATATAAACTGATAACTGACCATTTCTTCTCTACTAAATGTTTATATTTTTGAGTCGACCCATTGTCTTATTTCTTAATACATTGTTTGTCAGTATTGTATATTTTCTATATTTTACGTCACACTCACCCTCCACTGCTCCTCGGTCCCTTACGTCCGGTCCTGAACAGTCAATGTTTACCTAACCTTGTGGTCCAGACTGTGATCTGTGTGGCTGGGTGATTCTGGTCAGAGGCCTCGCGTGGAAATGTAAATAATAATAAATAATAATAATAATTATAATGGAAAGATTGATCACACTAACGTGATGTGTTAATGCAAAAACCTTTAGAAGCCGTCATGAGGATACGAACCTATGCATTGGGTATTCGCAAGCACACGTCTTAGACAACTTGCCACGACATATATATATATATATATATATATATATATATATATATATATATATATATATATATATATATATATATATATATATATATATATATATATATACTAATATATATATATATATAAAATATACTAATATATATATATATATATATATATATATATATATATATATATATATATATATATATATATATATATATATATATATATATATATATATATATATATATTAGTATATTTTGGTAGCAGTCTTTCCTGTAGACATATATTATTAAATATGACCGAAAAAGTAAGATTAATAATTCTAACACGAATTTTCTCGATCTTTCGTACGTTTCTTTTCACTGTTGGTGGTAATTCAAAAATCAATTCTCCAAAATTCATTTTTATTTCTAGTCTGACGCGACACTTGAGCGCGTTTCGTAAAACTTATTACATTTTCAAAGACTTTAGTTTACACATACACAACTGAATAGAACTTACACATCTTCGATTTGTTTATATATACATTTGAGTGAGGTGGATGGGGTGTGGGAACCGACCTGTGAGAATTATATTTATTTAATTTATATGAATTTATATTTACGTTAATTTATATACTTCGATAGCAATTTGTATAATGATAAGTGGACTGTATTTCTGCAATAATCTCATAATCTCACAAATCGATCCTCTACACATTAGGGGGGGTTTATATTACACATATGCAGCCAATCAAATTACAGTAATAGCTACATACATTGATGAGGTTCCTTCTCTTATAGTACAGCAGGTTAGTCCACCAGGTATAACTAGAGTGTAGACACCAAATTATCCTCTTTGAGGTAGCTTCTATCACCCAGTAACTGGTGCACATAATCTTGCATCCTCGTCTTGACCTGTCAAAAGTGCGCTAGCTGTGAAGCCAGAATCCTATATATGACAAGCTATATCAGAGAAAACACTATACAGTACATGGAACATTAAAGACCTGGCTTAATTACCTTTAGTATGAGGCGATTTCGCGTTCTAACCGGCTAACCCTATATCCTGACATTAATGGCCATAAATGAATGATAAACGGGTTTCGGATAGACACTTAACTTGTATTTGTAGACAGCGTGTTGACAATGGTACACCTTTGGGTTCCATAACACTACGTCCAAGTAAATTTAACAGGAGCCGAATTTGCTCCCGTGTGAGCCTCTGGTCTCATATAACAACAATGGCTGCCCCTTCCCTCACTCTGACGCCTGGCTTACATTGTCCAGATTTCAGAACGTGATAGAAGGGTCACATTTACTCTACTTTAATATTGATAATTAAGTTAATTTATATAAGATGTTTTTATGATGGTAAAGTCCAAAGACTAATGTATTTAAGAATAATTCCCACCATAATAGGTGGTGAATTATAATAGTATGTGGTGATGATATCCCGTTTTCTTAGACGGTAATTCCACTACAAGTTACGTTTTCTATGGGTAACTTGTTTATACAACACAGCTCTTATCTGTCTGTATGATATATTAAATGGTGTCGGATTTTCCGACATGGGGTGAGGTGGTATTAATAGGGTACTAAATTCCTAAACACAAGACAGAACACGAAACAATGGGTATTGAATGGAAGTGATTGTAGAAAGCCTATTGATCCATATTTCTTGATGCTTCTATATTGGAGCGGAGTCTTGAGGTGGGTAGAATATAGTTGTGCATTTACCTACCTTTAATACCCATTGTTTCGTGTCCTGTCTTGTGTTAAAATATTATTTTCACCTCATCCAAAACTATTGTAACATGTCACCTCACCCAAATGTAGGTATAAAAACTCGAAGATGTTTAAGCTCTATTCAGTTAAAGTTGTGTGTGTGTGTGTGTGTAAACTAAAGTCTTTGAAAATGTAATAAGTTTTACGAAACGCGCTCAAGTGTCGCGTCAGACTAGAAATAAAAATGAATTTTGGAGAATTGATTTTTGAATTACCATCAACAGTGAAAAGAAACGTAAGAAAGATCAAGAAAATTCGTGATAGAATTATTAATCTTACTTTTTCGGTCATATTTAATAATATATGTCTACAGGAAAGACTGCTACCAATATATATATATATATATATATATATATATATATATATATATATATATATATATATATATATATATATATATATATATATATATATTAAATATGACCGAAAAAGTAAGATTAATAATTCTAACACGAATTTTCTCAATCTTTCGTATATTACGCTTCACTGTTGGAGGTAAATCAAAAATTAATTCTCCAAAATTCATTTTTATTTCTAGTCTGACGCGACACGGGTGCGTTTCGTAAAACTTATTACATTTTCAAAGACTTTAGTTCACAAATACACAACTGAATAGAACTTACGTATCTCCAAGTTTATATCTACATTTGAGTGAGGTGGGAGGGGTGATGTGGCATTAACACAAGACAGAACAAGAGGGGATATTAATAGGGTATTAAAAGTATCAACACAAGACAGAACACAAACAATGGGTATTGAATAGAAGTGTTTGTAGAAAGCCTATTGGTCCATATTTCTTGATGCTTCTATATTGGAGCGGAGTCTTGAGGTGGGTAGAATATAGTTGTGCAATAATTGGCTGTTGATTGCTGGTGTTGACTTCTTGATGTGTAGTGCCTCGCAAACGTCAAGCCGCCTGCTATCGCTGTATCTATCGATTATTTCTGTGTTGTTTACAAGGATTTCTCTGGCGATGGTTTGGTTGTGGGAAGAGATTATATGTTCCTTAATGGAGCCCTGTTGCTTATGCATCGTTAAACGCCTAGAAAGAGATGTTGTTGTCTTGCCTATATACTGGGTTTTTTTGGAGCTTACAGTCCCCAAGTGGGCATTTGAAGGCATAGACGACGTTAGTCTCTTTTAAAGCGTTCTGTTTTGTGTCTGGAGAGTTTCTCATGAGTAGGCTGGCCGTTTTTCTGGTTTTATAGTAAATCGTCAGTTGTATCCTCTGATTTTTGTCTGTAGGGATAACGTGCCAACAGCGTGCCTAAATGCCAACAGCGACTGCCCCGACAGGTACAAGAGGAGTGTTGTTAACGCATATGTCGACCGTGCTCTCAGCCACAGCTCAGAATGGAAGCAAGTCGACGAAGAACTCTGTAGGGTAAGGCAGGTCCTAGTCAATAACGGCTTCTCCAATGGTTTCGTCGAAGACATCATAAGAAGGAAAGTGAAAAGCCATGCAACCTCTGAAGAGACAACTAACACAACACCTATACCCCCTATTAGACTATTTTACAGGAACTTCTTTTCCACAGCTCATAAAACGGAGGAAAGGGTCCTGAAAGATATTGTTAATAGAAACGTTATCCCTACAGACAAAAATCAGAGGATACAACTGACGATTTACAACAACATCTCTTTCTAGGCGTTTAACGATGCATAAGCAACAGGGCTCCATTAAGGAACATATAATCTCTTCCCACAACCAAACCATCGCCAGAGAAATCCTAGTAAACAACACAGAAATCATTGATAGATACAGCGATAGCAGGCGGCTTGACGTTTGCGAGGCACTACACATCAAGAAGTCAACACCAGCAATCAACAGCCAATTATTGCACAACTATATTCTACCCACCTCAAGACTCCGCTCCAATATAGAAGCATCAAGAAATATGGACCAATAGGCTTTCTACAAGCACTTCTATTCAATACCCATTGTTTGTGTTCTGTCTTGTGTTGATACTTTTAATACCCTATTAATATCCCCTCTTGTTCTGTCTTGTGTTAATGCCACATCACCCCTCCCCCCTCACTCAAATATAGATATAAACTCGGAGATACGTAAGTTCTATTCAGTTGTGTATTTGTGAACTAAAGTCTTTGAAAATGTAATAAGTTTTACGAAACGCGCCCGTGTCGCGTCAGACTAGAAATAAAAATGAATTTTGGAGAATTAATTTTTGATTTACCTCCAACAGTGAAGCGTAATGTACGAAAGATTGAGAAAATTCGTGTTAGAATTATTAATCTTACTTTTTCGGTCATATTTAATAATATATGTCTACAGGAAAGACTGCTACCAAAATATACTAATATATATATATATATATATATTTATTATTTTCTGGTTTAGGGCTTCTATCCCTCTAACTATTTTCTTAGCATCAGGGCTTAATTGAAATAGGAGTTCTCCAAAACTCATTTTCGTACTTTTAAGGTGAAGAAAAGAAGTGATTTACTATAGAGTGTATTACACTTATTTGTATAATTTGCACGACGTTTCGAACCTCCATGGTTCATTCTCAAGTGAACAGATCTTACAATACTAGTTGATTTTATACCCGCATTAGGTCAGGTGATAATACAATGAAGGTGAAAACATGGGGGGATACATAAGGGATAAACATAGGGGCTGCAGAAGGCTTATTGGCCCATACGAGGCATCTCCTATCTAAACACAAAGATTAATCCAGTGTAATTGGCCTGTTATGTTGGACATTGTCTTCTGTGTTGGCATCGATATGTTCTTGTCTTGTCCTTACTCTCATGGTGGGTAGAGTAAATAGTTCCGTGATTTGGGTGTTCATGGTAGGTCGCTCTATATTTATGTGAATTGCCTCAAGAATTTGTAATCTTCTTGAATCTTGGGTTTTGTCTATTATGCAAGTATTCTTGTTCAACATTTCACTTGTTAGAGTAATGTCATGGGCTTGTTTCATGACAAGCCCATGACATTACTCTGTCATTACTATGTCATTACGATGTCATGGGCTTGTCTCATGAGACAAGCCCATGACATTACTCTAACAAGAGAAATGTTGAACAAGAATACTTGCATAATAGACAAAACCCAAGATTCAAGAAGATTACAAATTCTTGAGGCAATTCACATAAGAATAAGCGACCTACCATGAACACCCAAATCACGGAACTATTTACTCTACCCACCATGAGAGTAAGGACAAGACAAGAACATATCGATGCCAACACAGAAGACAATGTCCAACATAACAGGCCAATTACACTGGATTAATCTTTGTGTTTAGAAAGGAGATGCCTCGTATGGGCCAATAAGCCTTCTGCAGCCCCTATGTTTATCCCTTATGTATCCCCCCATGTTTTCACCTTCATTGTATTATCACCTGACCTAATGCGGGTATAAAATCAACTAGTATTGTAAGATCTGTTCACTTGAGAATGAACCATGGAGGTTCGAAACGTCGTGCAAATTATACAAATAAGTGTAATACACTCTATAGTAAATCACTTCTTTTCTTCACCTTAAAAGTACGAAAATGAGTTTTGGAGAACTCCTATTTCAATTAAGCCCTGATGCTAAGAAAATAGTTAGAGGGATAGAAGCCCTAAACCAGAAAATAATAAATACAGAATATGCGGTCATATTCAATGAAACATGTTTGAAAGAAAACCTGCTGCCAGTATACACCAATATATATATATATATATATATATATATATATATATATATATATATATATATATATAAATATATATATGTCGTACCTAGTAGCCAGAACGCACTTCTCAGCCTACTATGCATGGCCCGATTTGCCTTATAAGCCAAGTTTTCCTGAATTAATATATTTTCCCTATTTTTTTCTTATGAAATGATAAAGCTACCCCATTTCATTATGTATGAGGTCAATTTTTTTTATTGCAGTTAAAATTAACGTATATATATATATATATATATATATATATATATATATATATATATATATATATATATATATATATATATATATATATATATATATATATATATGTCGTACCTAGTAGCCAGAATGCACTTCTATGCCTACTATGCAAGGCCCGATTTGCCTAATAAGCCAAGTTTTCCTTAATTAATATATTTTCTCTAATTTTTTTCTTATGAAATGATAAAGCTACCCATTTCATTATGTATGAGGTCAATTTTTTTTATTGGAGTTAAAATTAACGTAGATATATGACCGAACCTAACCAACCCTACCTAACCTAACCTAACCTATCTTTTTTGGTTAGGTTAGGTTAGGTAGCCGAAAAAGTTAGGTTAGGTTAGGTAGGTTAGGATGCCGAAAAACAATAAATTTATGAAAACTTGGCTTATTAGGCAAATCGGGCCTTGCATAGTAGGCTGAGAAGTGCGTTCTGGCTACTAGGTACGACATATATATATATATATATATATATATATATATATATATATATATATATATATATATATATATATATATATATATATATATATATATATATATAATTATGCGAACAAGCCTGAATGGTCTCCAGGACTATATGCAACTGAAAACTTACACCCCAGAAGTGACTCGAAACCATACTGCCAGGAGCAACGCAACTGGTGTGTACAGGAAACCTTAATCCACTCGACCATCACTACCAGTCAAAAAGCTGACGGTAGCCGAGGCTATTTTGCCCATCAGCCCGCCGGCACTTTGATGGTAATCTTGGGCATAGTATTTTATCAAATCACCTCATACTTTGGGGCACATGTGAGGAACACAAACGTGAATAAGCCTGAATGGTCCCCAGGACTATATACAACTGAAAACTCACTCGTATGAGGTGATTTGAAAACTCGTATGAGGTCATTTGAAAACTCGTATGAGGTGATTTGATAAAATACTATGCCCAAGATTACCACTAGAGTGTCGGCGGGTTGATGGGCAAAATAGCCTCGGCTACCATCAGCTTTTTGACTGATGGGCAAAATCAGCCAGCCGGCAAAATCTCCTTCCCTCCCTGCCAGAGGAGGGAGGGAGGGAGCCTGCCAGAGAAGGGAGGGAGGGAGGGAGGGAGCCTGACAGAGGCGGCAGGGAGGGAGAGAGCCTGACAGAGGCGGGAGCCGCGAGCACCACACCGCCGCCACACTACTGACGGTGACTCCGGGTATTTATGGTCACCATTATATACTCGGCACGAGGAGCCTATCTGTGAACGACCAGCGAAATATCAAGGAGAAAACGTATGAGTTTTTTATGGCAGTCGATCACCAGCTGATGGATGTTGGTGTTGCTCGTGCAATTACGGTTTTTGGTGTTCAATTGCCGAATTACTTTCCTACTCCGTTCTATATTTTTCCTTAAAAATGTAATTCTAACAAAAAATCACAGGAAATTAAATCGTCACAGCGAGCCTGCATGTGTATCTAATAATTAACATTATTGAAGCATTTTTGACATATGTAGTACAATTCTTATTATATTTTGACTTTACATTCAAGACTGTGTCAAGAGAACATATTAATAATAATAATAATATTAAATTGTCATCCACACTTCCGTAGAAATAAACATTTCATTCGCTTGGGCTCTAGGGGACTCGAACTGCGGACCCCACGTGTGTGAGACCGAAGCTCTGTCTATCGGGCTGTGGTTGTCTTTGTGCGGAGCCCAACAGCTCAGCCTCCGCAGCTGGAGGCTCCTCTTGACGATATGACTAGCCTTCTCCCGAACTGGTTAGGCTTTTCAAAATAATATTGCTAGCCTTCTTTGGTTGAAATAGCTAAGATTTTCCTCGTGATATTGATTAACTTTCAAGTATAATATGGATCAGCTACATCTGGTGATTATGTAATAACTAGGTTTCTCTCTGTGATATGGTAGCTAGGCTTCTCCTGCTGGTATGGCTAGGCTTCTCCTGCTGGTATGGCTAGGCTTCTCTTGCTGGTATGGCTAGGCTTCTCCTGCTGGTATGGCTAGGCTTCTCCTGCTGGTATGGCTAGGCTTCTCTTGCTGGTATGGCTAGGTTTCTCTTGCTGGTATGGCTAGGCTTCTCTTGCTGGTATGGCTTGGCTCCTCTTGCTGATATGGCTAGGCTTCTCTTGCTGGTATGGCTAGGCTTCTCCTGCTGGTATGGCTAGGCTTCTCTTGCTGATATGGCTAGGCTTCTCTTGCTGGTATGGCTAGGCTTCTCCTGCTGATATGGCTAGGCTTCTCTTACTGATATGGCTAGGCTTCTCTTGCTGGTATGGCTAGGCTTCTCTTGCTGATATGGCTAGGTTTTTCTTGCTGATATGGCTAGGTTTTTCTTGCTGATATGGCTAAACTTCTCTTGTTCATATGGCTGGGCTTCTCTTGCTGATATGGCTAAGCTTCTCTTGCTGATATGGCTAGGCTTATCTTGCTGATATGGCTAGGCTTATCTTGCTGATATGGCTAGGCTTTTTCTTGCTGATATGGCTAGGCTTCTCTTACTGATATGGCTGGGCTTCTCTTGTTGATATGGCTAGGCCTCTCTTGTTGATATGGCTAGGCTCCTCTTGTAGATATGGCTAGGCTTCTGTTGCTGATATGGCTAAAATTCTCTTGTTGTTATAGCTAGGCTTCGCTTGTTGATATGGGTAAGCTTCTCTTACTGATATGGCAAGGCTTATGTTGATGTCACCTACCTCTTCATGTCTTTTCTTGGAGTTACGACCAATCAGACTGTGGTGACTATATTGGTCTTCCAATCCCTGTAGCAGATACACAAATATAATAAGCATCACCGGTGTAGTTCGGAGTCGCTTATACAAAAATTCTAACATGAAAAGCTTTTCCCAGTGGGAGGTTGGCTCTATTTCAAATGCCTATTAAATCATGTTTATGGCTATTTTGTCCATTACTAGAATTTTACAGTTAAAGTGTCTGTGGTCATTTGCGATTTCTTGGCGATATGCAATTGAATTCAACTGGCTGACACTCACTGAATATCGTATTGAGGTCCCCAATCGAGACTCTCCTGTGCTTTGCTACAATCCACTTCAATATATTAAAATGTGTTTATCTTTAAATTTTTGGGAAATAAGAGCTATTCGAATTTCTTTATTATATTCATATCCTCTATGAAGTGATGAACAGGTTTCAATAGAACATAATGAGTCGGGGAACTTAACTAAAATATTCGTATAAGTAAGGTACTTACACCACAGATAACTGTTAATTTACGCAAAAAATTTATTTACAGTTTTGAGGTAGTTTGATTTGTATATTAATTTAACTCACATCCTCATTCCTGTTATGGAGTGGTTATGTTTGGCGTCTACTCATGTGGTGGCTGGTATGACGTCTGATGTCAGAGTGGTAACATTGCCTAACAATGGGTTCAGGAACTAGACCACATTGTTCTATAAGTTAAATCATTCACTCAGGTGTTGAACAATACACATTTAGTCATTACGTTCCCATCCAGTGACTACTTCACTTTTCAATTAACTTTTTATGCTAATCTCCACATGTTAGATAGTATTAAATTTACAAGTAACATACAACACCATGTTCCTTCTGCTGGTATTTAATATGCTCAAGTAATGGAGCTGAAAAATTGAGCAGCTTGGGGAAAATATAATTTTATGCAGTACACAGAAATAAAACAAATCTTTTATTAATTAAAACAGTTTTGAGATTATATTTTACATGAAGCCCTAAAAATATTCTCAGACGAGCCACGAATGGACAATTAAAATAACTTAATTAAAATTTCCCACCAGATGCTGCTCAATATAAAGCCGAAAATAAATTAGATTTTTTTTAGAATCAAATTAAGTTGCCTGACGACAAACACACTTTTACTTACTGATGAAAATTTATTCTCAGTCACGTTAATAACACAAATATGTTCAAAAAAGTTCAAGTGTGTGTTCATTATTTTATCAGTAGCATAATTAACGATCAATATAACTAAAAATGAAAATGTTCGTTCGTTCAAAATCGCTAATCTCCGAAAGTTCTTCACCGATTGCTTTGAAATTTTCACACAATGTTCCATTCACATCCGGCAAGGTTTTTGTATACATACATACATACTATATAGATGTCACGTCTGTGACGGTAAAAAAAACATGCTTTTTCTGAAAAACTGTGTTTTTCTTGTTTCATTTGAGGAAATCTTCGAAACCTCTTTACCGATTACTTTCAAATTTTGACACAACGTTGCATTCGAATAGGCGCGTTTTTATATATATATCTACTATATACATGCCACCCCTGTGACAGAAAAAAAACATGTATTTTGAAAAACAGCGCCATCTGTTGCACATAATAGCAACATTCACACTATACTAAATGTCACGAATTCTACTTCAATGTTTCCGATTGCATTGATAAATTTTATATTCATAGATTTCGATTTATTTTATTTTTTATTGAATTATTTTGTGTGACATTGTGTAGGAATTGAGCTGTGTTGTTTACCATACCGTTCATTTCCTAAATATAAGTATATATATGCCACACCTGTGACAGGAAAAACTATGTTTTTCTTGACAAACAGTGCCATCTATTGCATGTAAGAGCAACACAAATACTACACTAAATATGTTACAATTCCATTTCAATGTTTCTGATTCCATTAATAAATTAAATTTTCATAGATTTTGATTAATTTTCATTTTGATTTAATTATTTTGTGTGAATTGTGTTGGAATTAAACTGTGTTATTTACCATATCATTCATTTCGTGAGTATAGTTTATTTTTAAATTTTTTCATATTTTCATTTCATTTTTTTACTGTTTTTCATATATTTCCGTGATGGGAACATCAGATCACATGTTCCCAATTTTCTGATGGGAACATCAGACCATTTGGGAAGGAATCGGACGAGGGAGTGGGGAATGGTGGGGAGGACGAGGGGACGGAAGTGAGAGATGGTGGGGAGGATGAGGGGACAAGGGAGTTTGGGATGGTGAGGACGAGTGGATAGGGGGAATGGAGAATGGTGGGGAGGACAAAGGGACAGGGAAGATTGCTGTGGCTCAACAACGCGTGGCCGGGTACTGCTAGTAATTAAATAAGTTCACCTTAGGTCAGAGATAAAGCTGCGCCGGTAGGGACAACGTCGGCCTCGCCTCTTGCTGGGATAGTCGTTCGAGCCCCAACAGCAGAATGGTTTGGGTACTAGTTAATGCGAATATTTTCCCCTCACTTCATCCTTATATCCCTTCTCCTTATCCTCATGTCTCGTCATTATTACCTTACATTAATATTTCCTGTGGGCATTTGTAATATCAATTTATATCATATTTCCGCCTCACATCTCCCCTCTGTTCAGGAAACACGCCCAGGAAAACTTGTAACACGTCCAGGAAAACACGTAACTCATCCAAGAGAAGCACGTAACACATCCAGGAAAAACACGTAACACTTCCAGGAAAAACACGTAACACTTCCAGGAAAAACACGTAACACGTCCAGGAAAACACATAACACATCCAAGAAAAACATATAACACGTCCAAGAAAAATATGTAACACATCCAAGAAAAACATGTAACACATCCAAGAAAAACATATAACACGTCCAGGAAAACACGTAACACGTCCAAGAAAAACATGTAACACATCCAAGAAAAACACGTAACACGTCCAGGAAAACACGTAACACATCCAAGAAAAACACGTAACACGTCCAGGAAAACACGTAACACATCCAAGAAAAACACGTAACACGTCCAGGAAAACACGTAACACATCCAAGAAAAACACATAACACATCCAAGAAAAACATGTAACACATCCAAGAAAAACACGTAACACGTCCAAGAATAACACGTAACACGTCGTTGAAAACACGTAACATGTCCAGGAAAAACGCGTAACACGTCCAGGGAAAAACGCGTAACACGTACTGGAAAACACGTAACACGTCAAGGAAAAACGAGTAACACGTCCAGGAAAACACGTAACTCGTCCAGGAAAGCACGTAACACGTCCAGGAAAAACGAGTAACACGTCCATGAAAATATGTAACACGCCCAGGAAAACACGTAACACGTCCAGGAAAACATGTAACACGTCCAGGAAAACACATAACACGTCCAGGAAAACACGTAACACGTCCAGGAAAACATGTAACACGTCCAGGAAAAACGAGTAACACGTCCATGAAAATATGTAACACGCCCAGGAAAACACGTAACACGTCCAGGAAAAACGAGTAACACGTCCACTAAAACACGCAACACGTCCAGGAAAACACGTAACACGTCCAGGAAAAACGCGTAACACGTCCAGGAAAACACGTAACACGTCAGGAAAACAGTTAACACGTCCAGGAAAACACGTAACACGTCCAGAAAAAACGCGTAGCTCGTACAGGAAAACACGTAACACGTCCAGGAACAACGAATAACACGTCCAGGAAAACACGTAACACGTCCAGGAAAATACGTAACACGTCCAGGAAAAACGCGTAACACGTCCAGGAAAACACGTAACACGTCCAGGAAAACAGGTAACACGCCCAGAAAAACACGTAACACGTCCAGGAAAAACGCGTAACCCGTACAGGAAAACACGTAACACGTCCAGGAAAAACCTGTAATACGTCCAGGAAAAACGAATAACACGTGAAGGGAAACACCTAACACGTCCAGGAAAACACGTAACACGTCCAGGAAATGCGTAACACGTCCAGGAAAACACGTAACACGTCCAGGAAAACAGGTAAAACGTCCAAGAAAACAGTAACACGTCCAGGGAAAGGAGCCAGGGAACCTCAACCCCAACCCAGCAATCCCAGAGGGAAGTGTGGAACCCCAACCCAGCACTTCGGGAACCCCAGAGGGGACTGCAACATCCCAACTCACCACCCTATAGGTGGGGAGTTCCACCATTCTACCCAATTCCACCCTCCCTCCCTACCCCGAGTACCCCCTTCCCTCCCACCCCCTGGTCTTCCTCCTGCCCCAAGACACGAACTAAGTCCTCCATCCCCCTCCCCAGTTCTAAGCCATCCTTCCCCTGCCCCTCCTTCCCCCCCACACCCCCGCCTCCCTCAGTACCTCTGGTAACAACCCCACAGAAAGATGAGCCTACCCAAGCAGCAATGCCCATGGAACAGCTTCCTGCACTAGTGGGGAGGGTGGGTGAAAATGGACATAGGAAAGTGAGCTTCAAGGTAATGAACTCAAACATCGATGAGATTACCAACAAAGCAAGTGAACTGGCAGAAAGGGCGCAGGAAGAAAACCCAGATGTAATAGGACTCACAGAAACAAAATTGTCAGGAGTCATAACAAATGCTGTGTTTCCAAAGGACTTTTATATAGTAAGGAAAGAGAGAGATGGGAGAGGAGGAGGAGGAGTGGCTCTGCTGACAAGGAAAGACTGGAGCTTTGAAGAGATGGAAATTCCGGGCTGCGACGGATTCAGAGATTACATAACAGGAACTATGACAATTGGTGAACCTAAGACAATAGTGGCAGTCATTTACAACCCTCCATCAAATGACAGAAGACCTAGACAAGAGTTCGACAGAAACAACATGGCTATCATTAACATAATAGAGAGAGCAGCTTCAGTTGCTTGCTGGAATGGATCCAGACTCTTAATCATGGGCGATTTCAACCATGGAAAGAGACTGGGAGAATGGGGACCCACATGGAAGTGAAAACACATGAAGATCTAAACTTTTGGAAGTGAGTACAAGGAACTTTCTGAGTCAACATGTCAAGGGGACCACAAGAATGAAAGGAAATGACGAACCAGCTAGACTCGACCTGATTTTCACCTTAAATGGCTCATAAATAAGGGAAGTCAAATATGAAGCCCCCATAGGAATGAGTGACCACAGTGTATTGATATTTGAGTATCTGGTAGAAGTATGGATATCCTATACACGGACGGGATTGGAAGGAAAAAGACTAAATTACCGAAGAGGAAAATATGACGAGATGAGGAACTTTCTAATGGGAATACCATTGGAAACAGAACTCAGAGAAAAGACTGTGCAGGATATGATGGATTATGTCACTCAGAAGTGTCAGGAGGCTGCAGACAGGTTTATCCCAGTCCAAAAAGTGAAAAATGAAAAGCAACAGAAGAATCCGTGGTTCAACCATTAATGTGCAGCAGCGAAGCAATTGAGTAAAAAACATGGCGAAACTACAGGAACAACAGAACACCAGAGAGCAGGGAGAAATACTAGAGGGCCAGAAATGAGTACATCAGAGTGAGGAGAGAAGCAGAGAGGCAGTATGAAAATTACATCGCGAGTAAAGCTAAGACCCAACCAAAACTGCTCCACAGCCACATCAGGAGGAAAACAGCAGTGAATGAACAAGTGATGAAACTGAGAAAAGGGGAGAACAGATACACAGAGAACGATAAATAGGTGTGTGGAGAACTCAACAAGAGATTCCAGGAGGTCTTCACAATAGAACAAGGAGAGGTCCCTGCACTAAATGAGGAGGCAAACCGAACAACCTTGCAGGAAATTTACCTCACCAGTGATGAGGTCAAAAGGAATCTGTTGGAGCTGAATGTGTCAAAGACTGTTGGGCCTGACAGAATCTTACCGTGGATTCTAAAAGAAGGTGCAGAAGCACTAAGTGTGCCACTCTCTGTGGTGTATAAGAGGTCACTGGAAACGGGAGACCTTCCGGAATGCTGGAAGACATCTAATGTAGTCCCAATATACAAAAAAGGTGACAGGCAAGAGGCACTGAACTACAGGCCAGATTCCCCTAACTTGTATACCATGCAAGGTGATGGAGAAGATTGTGAGGAAAAGGCTCGTAGAGCATCTGGAGGGAAACAGCTTTGTAACACACCACCAGCATGGGTTCAGAGATGGTAAATCGTCCCTCAAAGGCCTAATAGAATTCTATGACCATGCAACACAAATTTGGCAGGCAAGAGAAGGGTGGGCAGACTGCATTTTCTTGGACTGTCAGAAAGCCTTTGACACAGTACCTCACAAAAGGCTGTTACAAAAGTTGGAGCAACAGGCAGGAGTAAAAGGTAAGATGCTCCAGTGGATAAAGGAGTATCTAAGCAATAGTAAACAGCGAGTAACTGTGAGGGGGAGGCATCAGAGTAGCGAGATGTCACCAGCGGCGTCCCACAGGGCTCTGTACTCGGTCCCATCCTTTTTCTAGTATATGTAAACGACCTTCCGGAGGGTATAGACTCATTCCTCTCAATGTTTGCTGACGATGCAAAAATTATGAGAAGAATCAAAACAGATGAAGATAGACAGAGACTACAGGAAGACCTGGACAAACTGGAGGAATGGTCTAGAAAATGGCTGCTAAAGTTCAACTCAGGAAAGTGTAAAGTAATGAAATTAGGCGAAGGGAGCAGAAGGCTGAACACAAGGTACCATCCGGGAGGTGAAATCCTACAAGAGTCAAATAGAGAGAAAGAGATCTGGGGGTCGACATCACACCGAACCTGCCCCAGAAGCCCACATCAAAAGGATATCATCAGCGGTATATGCTAGACTGGCTAATATAAGAACTGCCTTTAGAAACTTGTGTAAGGAATCGTTCAGGACCCTGTATATCACTTATGTAAGACCAATCCTGGAGTATGCAGCTCCAGCCTGGAGTCCATACCTAGTTAACCACAAGACGAAGTTAAAGAAGATTCAGAGGTATGCCACCAGACTGGTCCCGGAACTTAGAGGAATGAGTTACGAGGAAAGGCTAAGGGAGCTGAACCTCACAACCCTGGAAAACAGAAGAGTAAGGGGAGACATGATAATCACCTACAAAATTCTCAGGGGAATTAACAGGGTGGACAAAGACAAACTCTTTAGCGCGGGTGGAACACGAACAAGGGGACACAGGTGGAAACTAAGTACCCAGATGAGCCACAGAGACATTAGAAAGAATTTTTTCAGTGTCAGAGTAGTTAATAAATGGAATACATTAAGTAGTGTTGTGGTGGAGGTCCCTGTACCCTTCTTCACCAACTTCAAGGTCATCCCCGGAACTCACAGTTCCTGCGACGGCGCTGGAACCAATCGTATTGGCGTATGCCTTTCCATTGGAGACTTTCAGCTCCGTGGAGAGGGGGGACCTGCTGCCTGGGTAACAGCTTCTCCCCTGAATTAACCTACCCTGGCTTTGCGCCCTGTTGAGGCTACTCCAGACCGCCAACCAGAGCGCAACTCCATAGTCTCCTGAGACTCATGGATGCCTACATAAGGTGGAGGCTGACTCCATACACAGTTTCAAATGTAGATATGACAGAACCCAATAGGGTCTGGAATCTGTACACCAGTTGATTGACAGTTGAGAGGCGGGACCAAAGAGCCAGAGCTCAACCCCCGCAAACACAACTAGGTGAGTACGTAACATGTCAAGGAAAACACGTAATACGCCCAGGAAAACAGGTAATACGCCCAGGAAAACAGGTAATACGCCCAGGAAAACAGGTAACACGTTCAGGAAAACAGGTAACACGTCCAGGAAAACACATAACACGTCATGGAAAACACGTAATACGCCCAGGGAAAACACGTAACGCGTCCAGGAAAACACGTAATACGCCCAGGGAGAACACGTAACGCGTTCAGGAAAACACGTAATACGCCCAGGGAGAACACGTAACGCGTTCAGGAAAACACGTAATACGCCCAGGGAAAACACGTAACGCGTCCAGGAACATAAGTTATAGCAAGCAGCAGTAGCACCAAAATACCTGCTGAGAATTACTGGTCTCATTTCAACTCCTCTCGCGGCCTCCCAACAAAAAAAAAAAATACATTTTTTCTGTGATTTTTTAACCCTGGTGGAGGTCATGTATTGTTGCGGTAGTTTGACAATTGACCTTTAACCTCTAGGTAGGCAAATTGACAGGCCTTCAGTCATAATTATGTGGTGGGTAATTTCAGGAGTTGGCGGCAGCATCGCGCGCACATTCTACAGCTCAATGGAGGAAATTGGATACTTTTAAGATATTCGCTGAATGGCTTTTGTATATAGCTCTTTTAACAAAATTTTGCATGCATCAAGAAACAGAAAAGGAACAGTGGCTACAGGTGCACCGTGTGGGCGCTACAGGGTCACGGAATGGATGCTATACGTTAATAAAGAGAGAGAGAGAGAGAGAGAGAGAGAGAGAGAGAGAGAGAGAGAGAGAGAGAGAGAGAGAGAGAGAGAGAGAGGAGAGGAGAGAGAGAGAGAGAGAGAGAGAGAGAGAGAGAGAGAGAGAGAGAGAGAGAGAGAGAGAGAGAGAGAGAGAGAGAGAGAGAGAGAGAGAGAGAGAGAGAGGGAGAGAGAGAGAGAGAGAGAGAGAGAGAGAGAGAGAGAGAGAGAGAGAGAGAGAGAGAGAGAGAGAGAGAGAGAGAGAGAGAGAGAGAGAGAGAGAGAGAGAGAGAGAGAGAGAGAGAGAGAGAGAGAGAGAGAGAGAGAGAGAGAGAGAGAGAGAGAGAGAGAGAGAGAGAGAGAGAGAGAGAGAGAGAGGAGAGAGAGAGAGAGAGAGAGAGAGAGAGAGAGAGAGAGAGAGAGAGAGAGAGAGAGAGAGAGAGAGAGAACCAAAAGGGTCCTGGATAGATAAGAACAAATGTTTAGAGATCTTATCACAGATCAATCTCAGAAATACTCAGACTTGGTGCATACTCTTACTCGTCAGCACCCTTACTGTCCATACCCAATCCCTGAAGGTGTCGTTGTGCCTTATTCAGCTCAGCAGATTTACACTCCACCAGCACAGCAGCTACGTAGTCTGCCTCCATACACAGCTGCATTCTCAAACAACTTGCAGAGATGAGGAGTCAATCGATCAGCATATTGTCTGCCAACATCAGGGGCTTCATGACCAATGTTGGCGATCTCACACACAGCTTTGTGAACACTCATCGTCCTGATGTGGTTGTTGTGCTAGAAACATTTCTAGATGACAGGACCCCTGAGAACTTTGCTACAATTGCCGGTTATACCTCATGGTTGCGCCGAGATAGGCAGGGTCAAGGAGGGGGTGTTGCAGTGTGCACCAGCAAATCTGTGTATGCACAACACATTGATGTGATCATTCCTGGTCATCTTGAAATTATGTTCTTCAAAGTATGCTTAAATCCAGGGTCCTCAATTCTCTTATGTGCAATGTACAGACCTCAATGGCAGGGTGCTTCCCCAATCACCTTCCTGATGGACAACCTAGACTCCCTGCTAATGCAGCACAACTGTCAGCACATTATAATTGTAGGTGACCTCAACCAGTATCTTATACAGAGGGATTTTGATGAACTCTTAGCAGTTTTTAACCTTGAAAATTTTGTTAGCTTTCCTACCCACATATCAGGCTCGTCCCTTGATCCTGTCGTAACTGACCTTCCTGCAAATATTGTTAATTGCAGACCTCTGGGATATGTTGGCTCTTCAGACCACCAGGCTGTCTTTACTACACTGGCTATCCCGACAGATCGAGGTGAAGAATCTGTTCGTACTACCTGGCTATGGGACAGAGAGGACTGGCCAGCCCTACGTTCAGAGCTTGAAGTAACTGATTGGCATGCCTTGCTCCAGGGGGACGTGAACAGCCAAGTAAACGCTTTCACCAGTCATATACTGGACCTTCAGTATAGGCATATCCCTCACCGGCAGTATGTGACCAAGCCCACTGATCAGCCTTGGTTTGGATATCGGTGCCGGATGGCAGCTGAAGCCAAAAACAAGGCCTGGAGGAGATTTAAACGGCATCCCTCGGCTCATAACAGAAACATTCAGACAATCTTGTCGAATAATGAAAGAAGTTCAAAAGTGGGCTATATCCAGATGGGAATCCGAAATTCGAAGAAAACTTGCATCTGGAAGGGTTGGATCCAAGGTCTGGTGGTCCCTGGTGAAGGATCGGCAGGGGTACTCATCTGAGGACTCAATCCCACCTCTAAACAGAGAAGATGGTACTGTGGCAACCAGCAATCAGGAGAAGGCTGATTTACTGGCAAACCACTTTGCTTCCAAGATGCAGGTCCCTGATCCTGAACGTCAGCCTCCACATCTTGCCCCATGCACTGTGTCTAGGTTGACTGAAGTGGTTATAAATCAGGCTGAAGTTCTCCATCTCCTTAACACGCTAGACACAAGCAAAGCTGTGGGGCCAGATAAGGTCAGTCCAAGACTACTACGCTGCTGCGCTGACCTGTTGGCTCCACCTCTCACGCGCATCTTCCAACTGTGCCTAGTTCAAGGAATTTGGCCCTCCTTATGGAAGAAGGCAGACGTTGTTCCAGTGCACAAAAAGAAGAGCCGCTCAGTAGTTGGTAACTACAGACCTGTGTCGCTGCTTTCCATTACTGGCAAGATCCTAGAAACATTAATTGCTCAGCAAATGACATCATTTTTTGACCGTCATCGGCTAATTTGTGATCGACAGTATGGTTTTAGAAAAGGCCGATCTGCTGCTGATCTTTTGCTAAATCTCTCCTCTAAGTAGCATCAGTCACTGGATGACTCCAAGATAAGCTGTGTTGTTGCTCTAGATATAGCAGGAGCCTTTGATCAGGTCTGGCACTCTGGACTAGCAGTGAAGCTTCAAGCTTTAGGCATTGCAGGCTCCATCTTAGTGTTATTAAAAGACTACCTTCAAGAACGGACTCTGAGGGTGGTCCTCAATGGAGGAGAATCCAATAACCACTCAATTGGTGCTAGCGTTCCACAGGGTAGTGTGCTTGGCCCTCTGCTGTGGAATGTTTATTTCAACGATCTTCTTCATCTCATTCCTGAAGCTCAAGCCTATGCTGATGACTGTACTCTAACCTTTACATACAGAAAGGAGGAAATGCTAACTACTACAAGAATCATTAATCACAAACTTTCAGTAATTTCTACCTGGGGAAGGAGATGGCAGGTCACATTTGCGGCTGAGAAGACTCAAGCGATGATGATAACTAGACTGCACATGGCGAATCGGACAGAACTGCAAATGGGTGGCAAATCCCTAGAGTTCACAGAAGAATTTGACATCTTGGGAATGAAGTTCGACTCTTCAATGACAATGAAGAGCCATGTGATAAACCTAGCTAAAAAGGAAGCCAGGAAACTTACAGCACTACGGCGCATCTCATATCTTCTTGACAGCAAGGGATGCAAAACCTTATATGAAGCTCAAGTTCGCTCCCATCTTGAGTATGCACCCCTTTCCTGGATTGCCTGCCCCCCATCTTTCGTCAGACTGTTGGACAAAGTGGAGAGACGGGCTAGAAGGCTTATCTCTAGTCTTGACCAAGTCTGGTGGGAACGGTCTGAACATCAGAGCCTGCAACACCGTCGGGACGTTGTTGGTCTTACTGTTATGTACACGGCCAACATCCTCAAAGTTGCGCACTTGGCCCAACTCCGTGGAGTACCAGTAGTTCCCACTCGTAACACTAGGCTCTCAACCTTCAACAGTCTCATGCTGGAAGTGCCATTCTCAAGAACATCACTCCATCAGCGTTCATTCCTTCCGAGACTTACTCGCATCTGGAACTTGTTCGCACAACAGATTGATACACGGGAGATCAGGTCAACTGTTCACATGAAGACTCTGGCACACAGCTGGCTACAAGCTCATCCTGTTCCTTATATGATTGTTACTTAATGTTTTTTAATGAATAAAGGCTACTTCTTCTAAAGCAAATAATAACACGCTTATGAAATAAATGGGCATCTATGAGTAGGTTTCAACTTAGCTTACATAAGTTAAATATATGATAGTTCCCAATGTGTTAGTTTCAAAGTATACTCTTATGAAATAAATGAGTTTCTAGGTGTAGGCTTCAGATGAGCTGAGGTAGGATAACAGCTCTTGCTTGCAGTTTCACTAGGTATGTTATTAGGCATCCCTTATAAATCCTAGTCTTAGTTTAAAAAAAAAGAGAGAGAGAGAGAGAGAGAGAGAGAGAGAGAGAGAGAGAGAGAGAGAGAGAGAGAGAGAGAGAGAGAGAGAGAGAGAGAGAGAGAGAGAGAGAGAGAGGGGGAACCACTGACACTTTATGTTACTTTTCCTCCCTCTTTCTAACCATGACAAACTCCAGCCAAGCAACTACCGGGCACCAATTTTCCTAACTCACCAATGTAATTATCCTCCATAAACTGGCACTCTCTCATTGTGATAACTCAGCCCCCTTGTTGAGGAGTAAATATGTTGGCACTTACCATTTCCAGATGACTAGCTGGTTAGTACTCCAGCTGGCGCCGTGACTCCCTTCTCTCACTCTCATTTCTCTCACACTCTCTCTCTCTCTCTCTCTTCTCTCGCTTTCTTCTTTCACTATTTCATGCCTTTTTGCCTCAACTGCCCCTTTATTAAAAGGGACAGTTGAGGCAACCCTCCCTATTCCTCCTCCCCCCCCTCACCCCGTATCCTCCATGCCCCCATGTGTGTGTGTGTGTGTGTGTGTGTGTGTGTGTGTGTGTGTGTGTGTGTGTGTGTGTGTGTGTGTGTGTGTGTGTGTGTGTGTGTGTGTGCGTGCGTGTGTGTTTGTTTTCCTCCGAGGCTAAGGGTCCCCTTCTTCTAGCTAGAGGTGGAATATACATTTATAAAGATATATTTATATATATTAAATAAAGTTTTATAATACCTGTATGAATCTAAATAATTGTTTATTTAGTGTATATTAATGAACGGGACTTGACTGTATTGTTAAACGTTATTCGTGGTGAAAGTGAATTAATTAACTTCATTTTGTTGAATACAAGTAAATATTTAATCAATTAATTGCTTTAAGAAATATATTATGACATTGAAATTATATCTCTGGCGTTTAATTAAACCATATATTATTGTGATCAACTCACGATTCTGTTCATTATGGAGTGAACACGTCAAGTCTTGCTTAAATACACGTATAAACGACTATACAAGAAATCATTCGTTAATTCAATTAAATAAATTACAGTTCTTTATCAGTTTTTATTTTTGTTAAATATTTTTCAGATGCGGAAAATAAATAAAAAACAATTGAAATGTATATAGTTAAATGTTGTTTATATTTGATTATGAAACATGTATATTGATTACTTGCAGTTCACTGTTTGTTTACGCACTTTGATACAAATTGTAGTAAGTAATCCATATACGAGTATTGGCCGTCGTTCCTAGTTTAATTATAGAGTTGCAAGAGTTGTCATACGTTTAAAACACTTCAATAATATGAGAAACAGGTACATTAAATATGTATCTGTCCAAAAGGGATAATAAATGTTGTTAACACCTTCACACAAGACAATGGAAAGAGTACTAAAGAAGAGAATATGAGAGGAATGGACACCTTAACTCACTTTGATCAAACTGTCAAGATTTGACAAGGAAAGTACTTTTATGAATGGCCTATTTTAGTATTGAATTCTAAAAATTATGCGATGACAAGGTCCATGTAAGCAATTGAGGGACATAATGAGCTTATCTGAATGGATTTCGTGGAACAGACGTTGTTGTTGTTGTTAAAGATTCGCTACCTGGAACAAAAAGTTCCAAGTAACACGGGCTATGGTGAGCCCGTAGAGTGGAACAGACATATGAACGATCGGAAGGGCGAGAAGGTGCCAGTTCCAAGGTGGTACAAGAGACGAACCTACATACATGTGTACTATAATGTATCGAACGTAATTTCGAAATCATTAGATACACGCCTTGACCTAATCTAGAATCGTTCTAATAGAAATAACGCGTGATGGAAGGAAAGATTAATATGGAGAGCTTGCAGTGCTAATTTTGGTCCCTAAACTGGTTGAAAACTCGGTTAATGAATTCATCCTTCAATGGGAAGGATGCAGCACATTCCCTTGCTTCCGGACAGTGAATACCAAGCTGGACCACAACTTTTCAGGAAGATCTAGAGTGAATAAACAATTAACTGGATGTTTCTGGAGGACCTTCACCCACTGACAGCAGAGGACAGCTGGTGTTTGTACTTGTCAAGGACGTACAGCATCCAGTGTCACCTGGATCTAGTTAGAGAACATCTTTGATCTGCAAAATGACCCAAAGTTTTAACTTAGACTTGAGCCATAACACTTCAGCTCTCATGTATGAGGTGAGCAGCACTCAGACTCACCCTTGACAGATAGTCAACCTTTGTTGAGGCTGAGTGTCAGCCTCAGTCTCCCTCAAGGGTCCTCAGTTACGTGCTCGCCCCAGTACTGCGAATTACAACGGAAGTACTGAAGAATGTGTTTCCTGAATTAAGTGACCCGTTTAACACTGGTCACAATACTCCAGTAAGTGTATTATTTAGGCTTACATTTTATAATTTAAAACTTACACATTTCATGTGTAAGTTTATTTTTTAAACAAACGGATGAAACCTGCTTCTTTTAACAGTTCTTCTTCTTTCTTTAACAGTTTTCAAGGAACTGTTAAACAATGTTCAAGACAATGTTGAACAGCACCTTGATAACCAAACCACACATCAGAAAATTCAGAAACGAAGACATTTCGGTGAGCCCCGGACCATTATCAAGTCCGGTGAGCCCGGGACCATTATCAAGTCCGGTGAGCCCGGGACCATTATCAAGTCCGGTGAGCCCGGGACCATTATCAAGTCCGGTGAGCCCGGGACCATTATCAAGTCCGGTGAGCCCCGGACCATTATCAAGTCCGGTGAGCCCCGGACCACTACCAAGTCCGGTAATCGAAATGGAGTGAAAAAGACATGAATAAGGCAAGAAAGTGAGAGGCAAAGTAAGAAGCATGTAAGAGAAAGGAACATGTAAGGGTAAGATGAAAGGTAAGAATATAAATAAAAGGAAAAGTAAGAAAAAGATTTTGGAAGGTATAAGTAAGATGAAGGTAAGATTTAGGATGAAGGTAAGATTTAGGATGAAGGTAAGATTTAGGATGAAGGTAAGATTTAGGATGAAAGTAAGATTTAGGATGAAGGTAAGAATAAGATGATAGGTAAGAATAAGATAAAATGATACAATGAGAGAATCGGATAGTGTAAAGGGCGGGTAAAGAAATAATCTCCACATAGATTAGATTAGGTTAGATTTTATATTCAGTAAAGGTACATACATTGAGTAACATACATAATGTTAAATTTAAAGATAGAGATAGTACATAAAGCCGCTAGTACGCATAGCGTTTCGGGCATACATTGTCTTCTTTTGATCCCTTCTAATGGGAGACACACACAACAGTAATAAATGTATTGACAGGAGTCACTCTCCCCAGAGTATCCCCAGGGAGTGAGAGGCATCGATTTTAGGTCCCAAGACGTGGCAGGAGGTCAGGGTCAGAGCACCACCGCCACACAACCACGCCACACACAGAAATTATATTTTTTCTTCTTTTTAACATTGAACAACTCGTGAGGACACCTGCCACGCGCTCGCTGAGTGAGGGAGCCCTGTTGCTACGACGGCTCGTCAGGGCTCGTTCACTGTTACTCCTCTCACCTGCATTATATGATTGGTTAGTTGTTTGTCAGACGTGGCTGAGTGAGGGTAATTATCGCACCACTCTTGACTTCGTATTGTCACGTTGCATCTTTATTACTATCTTTGAGCTTTTGTATTTGGCTAGATCTATATCTTTCGTTAGATCTGTATTTTGTACCTTATATGTATTGTTACGTTAGATCTGTGCTCAATGTGTACATGTGGGGACATAAGTCAAGTGACGATAGATGTATATGTATGACCATACCACGACTGACGATAGATATACATTTACGAATATGCGACCACTGACGATAGCAGTGAAGGAAGAACATACCACGACTGACGAGAGCTATACATGTAAAAACATGCTACCCCTGACGAAAGGTATACATAGAAGAACATACGATGACTAACGATAGGAATACAGGAAGTAACCTGCGACCACTAACGACAGCTATACATCAACCACAAGGTGTGACCATTGGTTTACATCGGGGAAAATAAGACGCCAGATGATGCCTATATATGTAGAACAAATACACCACATAGAATGGAGGTGCTACTGCTGCTACTGCTGCTACTGCTGCTGCTGTTCCTGCTACTGCTGCTGCTGTTCCTGCTACTGCTGCTGCTGCTGCTTCTGCTGCTGCTGCTGCTGTTGCTACTACTGATACTGCTGTTGCTGCTGCTGCTTCTGCTGCTACTGCTGCTGTTGCTGCTGCTACTGCTGCTGCTGCTCCTGCGACTACTGCTGCTGCTGTTTCTGCTGCTGCTACTGCCGCTGCTCCTGCTGATACTGATGTTGCTGCTGCTGCTGCTACTAGTACTGCTCCTGCTCCTACTACTACTACTCATGCTGCTGCTGCTACTACTGCTGCTGCTACTGCTGCTGTGGCTACTACTACTGCTACTGCTGTTGCTGCTGCTACTACTGCTGCTGCTGCTGCTACTACTGCTGCTGCTGCTACTACTGCTACTACTGCTACGACTGCTACTGCTGATGCTGCTACTGCTACAGCTGCTTGTGCTGTTACTGCTGCTGCTGCTGCTGCTACTGCTGCTACTGATGCTGCTCCTGCTGCTACTGCTGCTGCTGCTACTGCTACTGCTGGTGCTGCTGCTATTGCTACTACCACCATTAATGTTACTACTAATAATAATACTGGAGAAACATACTGCAATGCCATAGTATACTAATACTACTATAACTATTGCTTTATTATTTTAAATTAAAAACTAGCTGTCCCCGGCCATGCGTTGTTGTGGCTCAGCAACGCATGTGCGTTGCTGAGCCACAACAAATTGTTCCTGTCTCCCAGTTTTCCCCACCATTCTCCCCCTCTCCCGTTCCCTCGTCCTCCCCACCATTCTCCCCCTCTCCCGTTCCCTCGTCCTCCCCACCATTCCCAACTCCCCTGTCCCCTCGTCCTCCCCACCATCTCGTCCCCATGTCCTCCCCACTATTCCCCACTCCCTTCTCTGGTGCATTCCCAAATGATCTGATGTTCCCATCACTGAAAAATAAGAACAGTAGAAAAAACGAAATGAAAAAATAAAAAAATATAAAAATACACTATCCTCACGAAATGAACAGTATGATAAACAACACCACTCAATTCCAATGCAATGTCACACAAAATAATGAAATAAAAATGAAAATAAAACGAAATCTATGAAAATTCTATTTATCAATGCAATCAGAAACATTGAAATGGAATCATAACATATTTAGTATAGCGTGTGTCTGCTCTTACATTTAACAGATGGCTCTGTTTGAAAAACAACAACATGTTTTTAACTGTCACAGGTGTGGCATCTATATAGTAGGTATATAAAAACACGCGCGTATTTGAATTAAACGTTATGTCAAAATTTCAAAGCAATCAGTGAAGAACTTTCGGAGATTAGCGATTTTGAACAAACGAACATTTCCATTATAGATTATAGATAATCTATATAAATAAAAATGTAAATGTTCGTTTGTTCAAAATCGCTAATCTCCGAATGTTCCTCATCAATTGCTTTGTAATTTTGACACAATATTCAATTCACATCCGAGCGGGTTTTTATATGCATTCTATATTAATGTCAATCTGTGCCGGAAAAAAAACATGCTTTTTTGAAAAACTGTGTTTTTCATGTGAGGGAAATCTTTGAAACCTCTATCCGGATTGCTTTTAAATTTTGACACAACTTTGCATTCGAATTGGCGCTTGTTTTTATATTCCTACTATATACACGGCTCACCTGTGACAGGAAAAAACATGTTTTTTTTTTAAAAAACAGTGCCCTCTTATGGACGTAAGAGCAACACACGCTCTAATCTCCGAAAATCCTTCACCGATTGCTTAGAAATTTTGACACAACATTCCATTCGGATCCGGGCGTGTTTTTGATATACCTACTATATAGATGCCACATTTGTGACAGGTAAAAACATGTTTTTTTTAACAGTGTCATCTGTTACATCTAAGAGCAGACACACGCTATACTAAATATGTTATGATTCCATTTCAATGTTTCTGATTGCATTGATAAATTGAATTTTCATAGATTTCGATTTATTTTCATTTTGATTTCATTATTTTTGTGTGACATTGAATTGGAAATGAGTTGTGTTGTTTACCATATTGTTCGTTTCATAATTATAGTTAATTTTTTTTATTTTTTCATTTTTTTTTAATTTCGTTTTTTCACTGTTCTTATTTTTCAGTGATGGGAACATCAGATCATTTGGGAATGCATCAGAAGAGGGTGTGGTGTCAATTTCCACCTGTGTCCCCTAGTGCGTGTGTTACTTTTGTTAAATAGTCTGTCATTATCTACCCTATCAATTCCTTTGAGAATCTTGTGTGTGTGTGTGTGTGGTGTGTGTGTGTGTGTGTGTGTGTGTGTGTGTGTGTGTGTGTGTGTGTGTGTGTGTGTGTGTGTGTGTGTACTCACCTAATTGTACTCACCTAATTGTGCTTGCGGGGGTTGAGCTTTGGCTCTTTGGTCCCGCCTCTCAACCGTCAATCAACTGGTGTACAGATTCCTGAGCCTACTGGGCTCTATCATATCTACATTTGAAACTGTGTATGGAGTCAGCCTCCACCACATCACTGCCTAATGCATTCCATTTATTAACTACTCTGACACTGAAAAAATTCTTTCTAACGTCTCTGTGGCTCATCTGGGTACTAAGTTTCCACCTGTGTCCCCTTGTTCGTGTCCCACCCGTGCTGAAGAGTTTGTCTTTGTCCACCCTGTCAATTCCCCTGAGAATTTTGTAGGTGGTTATCATGTCTCCCCTTACTCTTCTGTTTTCCAGGGATGTGAGGTTCAGCTCCTTTAGCCTTTCCTCGTAGCTCAATCCTCTCAGTTCCGGGACGAGCCTGGTGGCATACCGCTGAATCTTCTCTAACTTTGTCTTGTGTTTAACTAGGTATGGACTCCAGGCTGGAGCTGCATACTCCATGATTGGTCTTACATAAGTGGTATACAGGGTTCTGAAAGATTCCTTACACAAGTTTCTGAAGGCAGTTCTTATGTTGGCCAGTCTAGCATATGCCGCTGATGATATTCTTTTGATGTGGGCCTCTGGAGACAGGTTCGGTGTGATATCAACCCCCAGATCCTTCTCTCTATTTGATTCTTGCAGGATTTCCCCTCCCAGATGATACCTTGTGTTCAGCCTCCTGCTCCCTTCGCCTAATTTCATCACCTTACACTTTCCAGAGTTGAACTTCAGCAGCCATTTTCTAGACCATTCCTCCAGTTTATCCAGGTCATCCTGTAGTCTCTGTCTATCTTCATCCGTCTTGATTCTTCTCATAATTTTTGCATCATCATGTGTGTGTGTGTGTGTGTGTGTGTGTGTGTGTGTGTGTGTGTGTGTGTGTGTGTGTGTGTGTGTGTGTGTGTGTGTGTGTGTGTGTAATAGGCACAGACTTTGAAAATGTTAATTGTATTACCTCTAATTTCAGCTTAGGATTTACTATCATCTTTGATCTATGATAACGACAAGGGGAATGTGTTCCTTAATTGGAATTTAATTATCCAACGAAAGCTGTTTCTCTCTCTCTCTCTCTCTCTCTCTCTCTCTCTCTCTCTCTCTCTCTCTCTCTCTCTCTCTCTCTCACACACACGTGGAGGAAGCCGGGAATCGAACCAGCGTCGTGGGGAAAAACACATACGTGCGCCTTTGGTTGTGCCAACAGCAGATTCCATCCCCGTCCATTTCAGAAATTGCTTACATTTGTAGAGTAGAACCTAGTCGAGGACCGGGCCGCGGGGACGTTGAACCCCGAAATCATTCCAAGGTTGTCAAACAACAAATCTCAAGAGACGGTAGTTTCAACCCTCACAATAGGAAGAGCTAAATCATATTCAATAAAACACTTATAAGGAAGATAATTACCTAATCACAGCTCACTTCCCACCGCAACAGACACCAAGAACTAGATAACGAAGGTGTTGACTCGTTACAACTCACGGAGTGTCACAGTGGAGACCACTCAGCTGTTCTTAATGAGTCCCAACAAAGACATAATTATCATACGAGTCATTAAACGCACACAAGGAAATTACGTGCACACTTCCAGGCCGGATTACTATACACTTTCTTGCAAGATGTCTCGCGTTCTCAGTTCTCTCCGGTTATCTCTTTATCATTGGTTTATTAATTCCAATATCTCCTTAATTTTTCAGTCTTTTTGTTTTCCGTTATGTCGCTTTTTTTTTGCGTCTGTCGGTTTATTTGTCATTCTTTGAGTCTTTTGCTATATCTTTCATTCTCTCTCTCTCTCTCTCTCTCTCTCTCTCTCTCTCTCTCTCTCTCTCTCTCTCTCTCTCTCTCTCTCTCTCTCTCTCTCTCTCTCTCTCTCTCTCTCTCTCTCTCTCAGTTTATATGTTAGACAAACCTTCTTACACGTATCCTAGACTCTTTAAAATGTTTTCTATAATATTAAATTAACAAGTGACTATTCCCGTATTTGGTCGAGATAATTATCGTAGGAGTAACAATCACGTGAGCCTTCTATTGTAACCAGTAGTGCAGCAGCCTCTGCAACACCCTCAAATGAAACTCTGCAATAAAGACGTGTACTTACGAACGTGTACATCTTTTCTCAATCTTTGACGGGTTCGGTTACATTATTACACAGTTTACAAGCACGAAATCTTCCCAATCAACTGTTGTTATCTTTATAAACAGGCTCCTGGTGCTTCGGAGCTCATTAACTGTTTAATAATTGTAAACAAAGCCGCCAAAGATTGAGAAAAGATTTACATGTTCGTGAGTGCTGGCGTAACTGGCTCGTGAATTTGGCCCTTGGGTTCTTGAATCGAACACAAAAATCTATATTGCCCTGTTGGACCCGGCTGTGACATTATGCTCCAGCCTGATTTATGACCGCTAATGCACTCATATTTCTCTTTTTTTGGAAGCGTGTCATGTACGCGTGCAATATTCCCACTTCTCAACCAATATATTGCAGTTTGCTAAACAATATCTTTGTTTTGACAGATATTCGACACATTCCTCTCCGATTTTTGGCAAATCCGAGAGGACTGTATCAAATCCTTTCCTGAGGCTTATATACATGTTGTCGTCAATTCCTCTCGCTCTCCTATAAACTTTCAGTGATTCTGTCAAAGAAAGTAATAATAATATATTTAAAATCTCCAGTTATTATACCGATTTTCTTATTTATTATGATAATTAACTTTCAAGGAAATTTCAAACAGTAGTTAACGAATTTGTTCCTTAGTCATTAAATGAATTTTCTTGTCTTATTATCAATATATTTTAGATACAATCGTTAGTTTTCAAAGATTCAATTAGTATTTTAAAAAACTAAATTCCATAGCAGATATTTCAATATCTGGATACACTCCTACATATCATAAGGCGATGATACCCCCCCATGGTGTCCCACCATCCAGTCCCTGCCTCACACCACAGTGTCCCACCATCTAGTACCTGCCTCACACCATGGTGTCCCACCATCCAGTACCTGCCTCACACCATGGTGTCCCACCATCTAGTACCTGCCTCACACCATGGTGTCCCACCATCAAGTACCTGCCTCACACCATGGTGTCCCAACATCTAGTACCTGCCTCACACCATGGTGTCCCACCATCTAGTACCTGCCTCACACCATGGTGTCCCACCATCTAGTACCTGCCTCACACCATGGTGTCCCACCATCAAGTACCTGCCTCACACCATGGTGTCCCAACATCTAGTACCTGCCTCACACCATGGTGTCCCACCACCTAGTACCTGCCTCACACCATGGTGTCCCAACATCCAGTACCTGCCTCACACCATGGTGTCCCAACATCTAGTACCTGCCTCACACCATGGTGTCCCAACATCTAGTACCTGCCTCACACCATGGTGTCCCACCATCCAGTACCTGCCTCACACCATGGTGTCCCATCATCCAGTACCTGCCTCACACCACAGTGTCCCACCATCCAGTACCTGATTCACACCATGGAGTCCCACCATCCACTACCTGCCTCACACCACAATGTCCTACAATCCAGTACCTGCCTCACACCACAGTGTCCCACCATCCAGTACCTGCCTCACACCACAGTGTCCCACCATCCAGTACCTGCCTCACACCATGGTGTCCCAACATCTAGTACCTGCCTCACACCATGGTGTCCCACCATCCAGTACCTGCCTCACACCATGGTGTCCCACCATCCAGTACCTGCCTCACACCATGGTGTCCTACCATCCAGTACCTGCCTCACACCATGGAGTCCCAACATCTATTACCTGCCTCACACCATAGTGTCCCACCATCAAGTACCTGCCTCACACCATGAAGTCCCACCATCCAGTACCTGCCTCACACCATGGAGTCCCACCATCCAGTACCTGCCTCACACCATGGTGTCCCACCATCCAGTACCTGCCTCACACCATGGTGTCCCACCATCCAGTACCTGCCTCACACCATGGAGTCCCACCATCCAGTACCTGCCTCACACCACAATGTCCCACCATCCAGTACCTGCCTCACACCATGGAGTCCCACCATCAAGTACCTGCCTCACACCATGGAGTCCCACCATCCAGTACCTGCCTCACACCATGGTGTCCCACCATCCAGTACCTGCCTCACACCATGGTGTCCCACCATCCAGTACCTGCCTCACACCATGGAGTCCCACCATCCAGTACCTGCCTCACACCATGGTGTCCCACCATCCAGTACCTGCCTCACACCACAGTGTCCCACCATCCAGTACCTGCCTCACACCACAGTGTCCCACCATCCTGTACCTGCCTCACACCACAGTGTCCCACCATCCAGTACCTGCCTCACACCATGGAGTCCCACCATCCAGTACCTGCCTCACACCACAGTGTCCCACCATCAAGTACCTGCCTCACACCACAGTGTCCCACCATCCAGTACCTGCCTCACACCACAGTGTCCCACCATCCAGTACCTGCCTCACACCACAGTGTCCTACCATCCAGTACCTGCCTCACACCACAGTGTCCCACCATCCAGTATCTGCCTCACACCACAGTGTCCCACCATCCAGTACCTGCCTCACACCACAGTGTCCCACCATCCAGTACCTGCCTCACACCATGGAGTCCCACCATCCAGTACCTGCCTCACACCACAGTGTCCCACCATCTAGTACCTGCCTCACACCACAGTGTCCCACCATCCAGTACCTGCCTCACACCACAGTGTCCCACCATCCAGTACCTGCCTCACACCACAGTGTCCCACCATCCAGTACCTGCCTCACACCATGGTGTCCCACCATCCAGTACCTGCCTCACACCATGGTGTCCCACCATCCAGTACCTGCCTCACACCATGGAGTCCCACCATCCAGTACCTGCCTCACACCACAATATCCCACCATCCAGTACCTGCCTCACACCACAGTGTCCCACCATCCAGTACCTGCCTCACACCATGGTGTCCCACCATCCAGTACCTGCCTCACACCATGGTGTCCCACCATCCAGTACCTGCCTCACACCACAGTGTCCCACCATCCAGTACCTGCCTCACACCACAGTGTCCCACCATCCAGTACCTGCCTCACACCATGGAGTCCCACCATCCAGTACCTGCCTCACACCACAGTGTCCCACCATCCAGTACCTGCCTCACACCATGGAGTCCCACCATCCAGTACCTGCCTCACACCATGGTGTCCCAACATCTAGTACCTGCCTCACACCATGGAGTCCCAACATCTAGTACCTGCCTCACACTACAGTGTCCCAACATCCAGTACCTGCCTCACACCACAGTGTTCCACCATCCAGTACCTGCCTCACATCATGGTGTCCCAACATCTAGTACCTGCCTCACACCACAGTGTCCTAACATCTAGTACCTGCCTCACGCCACAGTGTCCCAACATCTAGTACCTGCCTCACACCATGGTGTCCCACCATCCAGTACCTGCCTCCCACCACAGTGTCCCACCATCCAGTACCTGCCTCACACCATGGAGTCCCACCATCCAGTACCTGCCTCACACCATGGTGTCCCACCATCAAGTACCTGCCTCACACCATGGTGTCCCACCATCTAGTACCTGCCTCACACCATGGTGTCCCACCATCTAGTACCTGCCTCACACCATGGTGTCCCACCATCTAGTACCTGCCTCACACCATGGTGTCCCACCATCAAGTACCTGCCTCACACCATGGTGTCCCAACATCTAGTACCTGCCTCACACCATGGTGTCCCACCACCTAGTACCTGCCTCACACCATGGTGTCCCAACATCCAGTACCTGCCTCACACCATGGTGTCCCAACATCTAGTACCTGCCTCACACCATGGTGTCCCAACATCTAGTACCTGCCTCACACCATGGTGTCCCACCATCCAGTACCTGCCTCACACCATGGTGTCCCATCATCCAGTACCTGCCTCACACCACAGTGTCCCACCATCCAGTACCTGATTCACACCATGGAGTCCCACCATCCACTACCTGCCTCACACCACAATGTCCTACAATCCAGTACCTGCCTCACACCACAGTGTCCCACCATCCAGTACCTGCCTCACACCACAGTGTCCCACCATCCAGTACCTGCCTCACACCATGGTGTCCCAACATCTAGTACCTGCCTCACACCATGGTGTCCCACCATCCAGTACCTGCCTCACACCATGGTGTCCCACCATCCAGTACCTGCCTCACACCATGGTGTCCTACCATCCAGTACCTGCCTCACACCATGGAGTCCCAACATCTATTACCTGCCTCACACCATAGTGTCCCACCATCAAGTACCTGCCTCACACCATGAAGTCCCACCATCCAGTACCTGCCTCACACCATGGAGTCCCACCATCCAGTACCTGCCTCACACCATGGTGTCCCACCATCCAGTACCTGCCTCACACCATGGTGTCCCACCATCCAGTACCTGCCTCACACCATGGAGTCCCACCATCCAGTACCTGCCTCACACCACAATGTCCCACCATCCAGTACCTGCCTCACACCATGGAGTCCCACCATCAAGTACCTGCCTCACACCATGGAGTCCCACCATCCAGTACCTGCCTCACACCATGGTGTCCCACCATCCAGTACCTGCCTCACACCATGGTGTCCCACCATCCAGTACCTGCCTCACACCATGGAGTCCCACCATCCAGTACCTGCCTCACACCATGGTGTCCCACCATCCAGTACCTGCCTCACACCACAGTGTCCCACCATCCAGTACCTGCCTCACACCACAGTGTCCCACCATCCTGTACCTGCCTCACACCACAGTGTCCCACCATCCAGTACCTGCCTCACACCATGGAGTCCCACCATCCAGTACCTGCCTCACACCACAGTGTCCCACCATCAAGTACCTGCCTCACACCACAGTGTCCCACCATCCAGTACCTGCCTCACACCACAGTGTCCCACCATCCAGTACCTGCCTCACACCACAGTGTCCTACCATCCAGTACCTGCCTCACACCACAGTGTCCCACCATCCAGTATCTGCCTCACACCACAGTGTCCCACCATCCAGTACCTGCCTCACACCACAGTGTCCCACCATCCAGTACCTGCCTCACACCATGGAGTCCCACCATCCAGTACCTGCCTCACACCACAGTGTCCCACCATCTAGTACCTGCCTCACACCACAGTGTCCCACCATCCAGTACCTGCCTCACACCACAGTGTCCCACCATCCAGTACCTGCCTCACACCACAGTGTCCCACCATCCAGTACCTGCCTCACACCATGGTGTCCCACCATCCAGTACCTGCCTCACACCATGGTGTCCCACCATCCAGTACCTGCCTCACACCATGGAGTCCCACCATCCAGTACCTGCCTCACACCACAATATCCCACCATCCAGTACCTGCCTCACACCACAGTGTCCCACCATCCAGTACCTGCCTCACACCATGGTGTCCCACCATCCAGTACCTGCCTCACACCATGGTGTCCCACCATCCAGTACCTGCCTCACACCACAGTGTCCCACCATCCAGTACCTGCCTCACACCACAGTGTCCCACCATCCAGTACCTGCCTCACACCATGGAGTCCCACCATCCAGTACCTGCCTCACACCACAGTGTCCCACCATCCAGTACCTGCCTCACACCATGGAGTCCCACCATCCAGTACCTGCCTCACACCATGGTGTCCCAACATCTAGTACCTGCCTCACACCATGGAGTCCCAACATCTAGTACCTGCCTCACACTACAGTGTCCCAACATCCAGTACCTGCCTCACACCACAGTGTTCCACCATCCAGTACCTGCCTCACATCATGGTGTCCCAACATCTAGTACCTGCCTCACACCACAGTGTCCTAACATCTAGTACCTGCCTCACGCCACAGTGTCCCAACATCTAGTACCTGCCTCACACCATGGTGTCCCACCATCCAGTACCTGCCTCCCACCACAGTGTCCCACCATCCAGTACCTGCCTCACACCATGGAGTCCCACCATCCAGTACCTGCCTCACACCATGGTGTCCCACCATCCAGTACCTGCCTCACACCACAGTGTCCCACCATCCAGTACCTGCCTCACATCATGGTGTCCCACCATCCAGTACCTGCCTCACACCACAGTGTCCCACCATCCAGTACCTGCCTCACACCATGGAGTCCCACCATCCAGTACCTGCCTCACACAACAGTGTCCCACCATCTAGTACCTGCCTCACACCACAGTGTCCCACCATCCAGTACCTGCCTCACACCATGGTGTCCCACCATCCAGTACCTGCCTCACACCATGGTGTCCCACCATCCAGTACCTGCCTCACACCATGGTGTCCCACCATCCCGTATCTGCCTCACACCACAGTGTCCCACCATCCAGTACCTGCCTCACACCATGGTGTCCCAACATCTAGTTCCTGCCTCACACCACAGTGTCCCAACATCTAGTACCTGCCTCACACAACAGTGTCCCAACATCTAGTACCTGCCTCACACCATGGTGTCCACCCATCCAGTACCTGCCTCACACCATGGTGTCCCAACATCTAGTACCTGCCTCACACCAAGGATTCCCACCATCCAGTACCTGCCTCACACCACAGTGTCCCACCATCTAGTACCTGCCTCACACCACAGTGTCCCACCATCCAGTACCTGCCTCACACCATGGTGTCCCACCATCCAGTACCTGCCTCACACCATGGTGTCCCACCATCCAGTACCTGCCTCACACCATGGTGTCCCACCATCCAGTACCTGCCTCACACCATGGTGTCCCACCATCCAGTACCTGCCTCACACCATGGTGTCCCACCATCCAGTATCTGCCTCACACCACAGTGTCCCACCATCATGTACCTGCCTAACACCATGGTGTCCCACCATCCAGTACCTGCCTCACACCAGTGTCCCAACATCTAGTACCTGCCTGACACCATGGTGTCCCACCATCCAGTACCTGCGTCACACCACAGTGTCCCAACATCCAGAACCTGCTTCACACCATAGTGTCCCACCATCCAGTACCTGCCTCACACCATGGAGTCCCACCATCCAGTACCTGCCTCACACCACAGTGTCCCACCATCTAGTACCTGCCTCACACCACAGTGTCCCACCATCCAGTATCTGCCCCACACTATGGTGTCCCACCATCCAGTACCTGCCTCACACCATGGTGTCCCACCATCCAGTACCTGCCTCACACCATGGTGCCCCACCATCCAGTACCTGCCTCACACCATGGTGTCCCACCATCCAGTACCTGCCTCACACCATGGTGTCCCAACATCTAGTACCTGCCTCACACCACAGTGTCCCATTATCCAGTACCTGTCTCACACCATGGTGTCCCACCATCCAGTACCTGCCTCACAGCATGGTGTCAAACTATCCAGTACCTGCATCACACCATGGTGTCCCACCATCCAGTACCTGCCTCACACCATGGTGTCCCACCATCCAGTACCTGCCTCACACCACAGTGTCCCACCATCCAGTACCTGCCTCACACCATGGTGTCCCACCATCCAGAACCTGCCTCACACCACAGTGTCCCACCATCCAGAACCTGCCTCACACCACAGTGTCCCACCATCCAGTACCTGCCTCACACCATAGTGTCCCAACATCTAGTACCTGCCTCACACCACAGTGTCCCACCATCCAGTACCTGCCTCACACCATGGTGTCCCAACATCTAGTACCTGCCTCACACCACAGTGTCCCAACATCTAGTACCTGCCTCACAACACAGTGTCCCAACATCTAGTACCTGCCTCACACCATGGTGTCCCACCATCTAGTACCTGCCTCACACCACAGTGTCCCACCATCCAGTACCTGCCTCACACCACAGTGTCCCACCATCCAGTACCTGCCTCACACCATGGTGTCCCACCATCCAGTACCTGCCTCACACCACAGTATCCCACCATCCAGTACCTGCCTCACACCATGGTGTCCCACCATCCAGTACCTGCCTCACACCACAGTGTCCCACCATCTAGTACCTGCCTCACACCACAGTGTCCCACCATCCAGTACCTGCCTCACACCATGGTGTCCCACCATCCAGTACCTGCCTCACTCCATGGTGTCCCACCATCCAGTACCTGCCTCACACTATGGTGTCCCACCATCCAGTACCTGCCTCACACCATGGTGTCCCAACATCTAGTACCTGCCTCACACCATGGAGTCCCAACATCTAGTACCTGCCTCACACCAAGGAGTCCCACCATCCAGTACCTGCCTCACACCACAGTGTCCCACCATCTAGTACCTGCCTCACACCACAGTGTCCCACCATCCAGTACCTGCCTCACACCACAGTGTCCCACCATCCAGTACCTGCCTCACAACATGGTGTCCCAACATCTAGTACCTGCCTCACACCACAGTGTCCCAACATCTAGTACCTGCCTCACACCACAGTGTCCCAACATCTAGTACCTGCCTCACACCATGGTGTCCCACCATCCAGTACCTGCCTCACACCACAGTGTCCCAACATCCAGTACCTGCCTCACACCACAGTGTCCCACCATCCAGTACCTGCCTCACACCACAGTGTCCCACCATCCAGTACCTGTCTCATACCACAGTGTCCCACCATCCAGTACCTGCCTCACACCATGGAGTCCCACCATCCAGTACCTGCCTCACACCACAGTGTCCCACCATGTAGTACCTGCCTCACACCACAGTGTCCCACCATCCAGTACCTGCCTCACACCATGGTGTCCCACCATCCAGAACCTGCCTCACACCATGGTGTCCCACCATCCAGTACCTGCCTCACACCATGGTGTCCCACCATCCAGTACCTGCCTCACACCATGGTGTCCCACCATCCAGTACCTGCCTCACACCATGGTGTCCCACCATCCAGTACCTGCCTCACACCACAGTGTCCCACCATCCAGTACCTGCCTCACACCTTGGTGTCCCACCATCCAGAAACTGCCTCACACCACAGTGTCCCACCATCCAGTACCTGCCTCACACCACAGTGTCCCACCATCCAGTACCTGCCTCACACCATGGTGTCCCAACATCTAGTACCTGCCTCACACCACAGTGTCCCAACATCTAGTACCTGCCTCACACCACAGTGTCCCAACATCTAGTACCTGCCTCACACCATGGTGTCCCACCATCTAGTACCTGCCTCACACCACAGTGTCCCACCATCCAGTACCTGCCTCACACCACAGTGTCCCACCATCCAGTACCTGCCTCACACCACAGTGTCACACCATCCAGTACCTGAATCACACCATGGTGTCCCACCATCCAGTACCTGCCTCACACAATGGTGTCCCACCATCCAGTACCTGCCTCACACCATGGTGTCCCACCATCCTGTACCTGCCTCACACCATGGTGTCCCACCATCCAGTACCTGCCTCACACCATGGTGTCCCACCATCCAGTACCTGCCTCACACCATGGTGTCCCACCATCCAGTACCTGCCTCACACCACAGTGTCCCACCGTCCAGTACCTGCCTCACACCACAGTGTCCCACCATCCAGTACCTGCCTCACACCATGGTGACCCAACATCTAGTACCTGCCTCACACCATGGTGTCCCAACATCTAGTACCTGCCTCACACCACAGTGTCCCAACATCTAGTACCTGCCTCACACCACAGTGTCCCAACATCTAGTACCTGCCTCACACCATGGTGTCCCACCATCTAGTACCTGCCTCACAAAACAGTGTCCCACCATCCAGTACCTGCCTCACACCACAGTGTCCCACCATCCAGTACCTGCCTCACACCACAGTGTCCCACCATCCAGTACCTGAATCACACCATGGTGTCCCACCATCCAGTACCTGCCTCACACAATGGTGTCCCACCATCCAGTACCTGCCTCACACCATGGTGTCCCACCATCCAGTACCTGCCTCACACCATGGTGTCCCACCATCCAGTACCTGCCTCACACCATGGTGTCCCACCATCCAGTACCTGCCTCACACCATGGTGTCCCACCATCCAGTACCTGCCTCACACCACAGTGTCCCACCATCCAGTACCTGCCTCACACCACAGTGTCCCACCATCCAGTACCTGCCTAACACCATGGTGTCCCAACATCTAGTACCTGCCTCACACCACAGTGTCCCAACATCTAGTACCTGCCTCACACCACAGTGTCCCAACATCTAGTACCTGCCTCACACCATGGTGTCCCACCATCCAGTACCTGCCTCACACCACAGTGTCCCAACATCCAGTACCTGCCTCACACCACAGTGTTCCACCATCCAGTACCTGCCTCACGCCACAGTGTCCCACCATCCAGTACCTGCCTCACACCACAGTGTCCCATCACCCAGTACCTGCCTCACACCATGGAGTCCCACCATCCAGTACCTGCCTCACACCACAGTGTCCCACCATCTAGTACCTGCCTCACACCACAGTGTCCCACCATCTAGTACCTGCCTCACACCATGGTGTCCCACCATCCAGTACCTGCCTCACACCATGGTGTCCCACCATCCAGTATCTGCCTCACACCATGGCGTCCCACCATCCAGTACCTGCCTCACACCATGGTGTCCCACCATCCAGTGCCTGCCTCACACAATGGTGTCCCACCATCCAGTACCTGCCTCACACCACAGTGTCCCACCATCCAGTACCTGCCTCACACCATGGTGTTCCACCATCCAGAACCTGCCTCACACCACAGTGTCCCACCATCCAGTACCTGCCTCACACCACAGTGTCCCACCATCCAGTACCTGCCTCACACCATGGTGTCCCAACATCTAGTACCTGCCTCACACCACAGTGTCCCAACATCTAGTACCTGCCTCACACCACAGTGTCCCAAAATCTAGTACCTGCCTCACACCATGGTGTCCCACTATCTAGTACCTGCCTCACACCAGTGTCCCACCATCCAGTACCTGCTTCACACCACAGTGTCCCACCATCCAGTACCTGCCTCACACCACAGTGTCCCACCATCCAGTACCTGAATCACACCAGGGTGTCCCACCATCCAGTACCTGCCTCACACCACAGTGTCCCACCATCCAGTACCTGCCTCACACCATGGTGTCCCACCATCCAGTACCTGCCTCACACCATGGCGTCCCACCATCCAGTACCTGCCTCACACCATGGAGTCCCACCATCCAGTACCTGCCTCACACCATGGTGTCCCACCATCCAGTACCTGCCTCACACCACAGTGTCCCACCATCCAGTACCTGCCTCACACCACAGTGTCCCACCATCCAGTACCTGCCTCACACCATGGTGTCCCACCATCCAGTACCTGCCTCACACCATAGTGTCCCACCATCTAGTACCTGCCTCACACCACAGTGTCCCACCATCCAGTACCTGCCTCACACCATGGTGTCCCACCATCCAGTACCTGCCTCACACCATGGTGTCCCACCATCCAGTACCTTCCTCACACCATGGTGTCCCACCATCCAGTACCTGCCTCACACCACAGTGCCCAACATCTAGTACCTGCCTCACACCACAGTGTCCCAACATCTAGTACCTGCCTCACACCACGGTGTCCCACCATCCAGTACCTGCCTCACACCACAGTGTCCCACCATCCAGTACCTGCCTCACACCATGGTGTCCCACCATCTAGTACCTGCCTCACACCACAGTGTCCCACCATCCAGTACCTGCCTCACACCATGGTGTCCCACCATCCAGTACCTGCCTCACACCACAGTGTCCCACCATCCAGTACCTGCCTCACACCACAGTGTCCCACCATCCAGTACCTGCCTCACTCCATGGTGTCCCAACATCTAGTACCTGCCTCCCACCATGGTGTCCCACCATCCAGTACCTGCCTCACACCATGGTGTCCCACCATCCAGAACCTGCCTCACACCACAGTGTCCCACCATCCAGTACCTGCCTCACACCACAGTGTCCCACCATCCAGTACCTGCCTCACACCATGGTGTCCCAACATCTAGTACCTGCCTCACACCACAGTGTCCCAACATCTAGTACCTGCCTCACACCACAGTGTCCCAACATCTAGTACCTGCCTCACACCATGGTGTCCCACCATCTTGTACCTGCCTCACACCACAATGTCCCACCATCCAGTACCTGCCTCACACTATGGTGTCCCACCATCCAGTACCTGCCTCACACCACAGTGTCCCAACATCTAGTACCTGCCTCACACCACAGTGTCCCACCATCCAGTACCTGCTTCACACCATGGAGTCCCACCATCCAGTACCTGCCTCACACCACAGTGTCCCACCATCTAGTACCTGCCTCACACCACAGTGTCCCACCATCCAGTACCTGCCTCACACCATGGTGTCCCACCATCCAGTACCTGCCTCACACCATGGTGTCCCACCATCCAGTACCTGCCTCACACCATGGTGTCCCACCATCCAATACCTGCCTCACACCATGGTGTCCCACCATCCAGTACCTGCCTGACACCATGGTGTCCCAACATCTAGTACCTGCCTCACACCACAGTGTCCCACCATCTAGTACCTGCCTCACACCACAGTGTCCCACCATCCAGTACCTGCCTCACACCATGGTGTCCCACCATCCAGTACCTGCCTCACACCATGGTGTCCCACCATCCAGTACCTGCCTCACACCATGGTGTCCCACCATCCAATACCTGCCTCACACCACAGTGTCCCACCATCCAGTACCTGCCTCACACCATGGTGTCCCACCATCTAGTACCTGCCTCACACCACAGTGTCCCACCATCCAGTACCTGCCTCACACCATGGTGTCCCACCATCCAGAACCTGCCTCACACCACAGTGTCCCACCATCCAGTACCTGCCTCACACCACAGTGTCCCACCATCCAGTACCTGCCTCACACCATGGTGTCCCAACATCTAGTACCTGCCTCACACCACAGTGTCCCAACATCTAGTACCTGCCTCACACCACAGTGTCCCAACATCTAGTACCTGCCTCACACCATGGTGTCCCACCATCTAGTACCTGCCTCACACCACAGTGTCCCACCATCCAGTACCTGCCTCACACCATGGTGTCCCACCATCCAGTACCTGCCTCACACCACAGTGTCCCAACATCTAGTACCTGCCTCACACCACAGTGTCCCACCATCCAGTACCTGCCTCACACCATAGTGTCCCACCATCCAGTACCTGCCTCACACCACAGTGTCCCAACATCTAGTACCTGCCTCACACCACAGTGTCCCACCATCCAGTACCTGCCTCACACCATGGTGTCCCACCATCTAGTAACTGCCTCACACAATGGTGTCCCAACATCCAGTACCTGCCTCACACCACAGTGTCCCACCATCCAGAACCTGCCTCACACCACAGTGTCCCACCATCCAGTACCTGCCTCACACCACAGTGTCCCACCATCCAGTACCTGCCTCACACCATAGTGTCCCACCATCCAGTACCTGCCTCACACCACAGTGTCCCAACATCTAGTACCTGCCTCACACCACAGTGTCCCACCATCCAGTACCTCCCTCACACCATGGTGTCCCACCATCTAGTAACTGCCTCACACAATGGTGTCCCAACATCCAGTACCTGCCTCACACCACAGTGTCCCACCATCCAGAACCTGCCTCACACCACAGTGTCCCACCATCCAGTACCTGCCTCACACCACAGTGTCCCACCATCCAGTACCTGCCTCACACCATGGTGTCCCACCATCCAGTACCTGCCTCACACCACAGTGTCCCACCATCCAGTACCTGCCTCACACCACAGTGTCCCACCATCCAGTACCTGCCTCACACCATGGTGTCCCACCATCTAGTACCTGCCTCACACAATGGTGTCCCAACATCCAGTACCTGCCTCACACCACAGTGTCCCACCATCTAGTACCTGCCTCACACCATGGTGTCCCAACATCTAGTACCTGCCTCACAGCGAGAACATCTCCTCCGCGTTATCTTTGCAGACAATAAGATTCTTAATATCTATCGTCCTCAACGTCCATATTTTTGGCTCGACATATATGAGAGTAATGAGATCTTTCATTACTCTCATATATGTGTATCTGTTGTCTAAAAGTATTCATTGAATGCTGCACTTCACATTCAGTTTATTCTTAATAAACTGTCAGAATAGGCCGGATTCTGTTCCACATATATTAACAATCCCCATTATTCGTAAACTATTTTACCTTTACTTCGTATTTCTGAACAGACAGACGAACTAATAGATAGAACGACAAGTAAACAGTTAAACAGATAGCCTGATTTAGATACCCAGATAAATAAACAACCAAACAGGCAAATAACCTGGCATACAGATAATTTGACAAACAGATAACAAGACAGACAGATTACAAGATAATCAAACTGACAGACAGATAACTAAACCGACTGATAACCACACACACACAAACTCTGCTAAACAAACAAATAAACATTCAGACATATAAACACACCAACCCGTGCATAGGTGACATACTTAACATAATAGATACCCTTAAAAAGATTCATAGAAAACACCGACCTTACCTAACCTTGTTAGTATGTTAAGATAGGCATCTTATTGCTTCGTAATTACAATTATTACCTAACCTATAATAGGTATAGGTTAAGTACTAATTGTAATTACGAAGCAATAAGATGCTTATCTTAAGATACTAACAAGGTTAGGTAAGGTCGGTGTTTTCTATGAATCTTTTTAAGGGTATCTATTATGTTTAGTATATCACCTATGCACGTAGTTAAAAAGTCAATATTGACTTTACGAATTTGCGAGATCGGGTTGCAACACACACACAAAGAGCATAAATCATCCCGTGAATGAAAGTTTAATATAATGGTCCTCACAGGAGCGTCCTCCCAATTTGGCCAACTTCCAAGCACAGTATTTTTTTAGGAGCGGTGTGTGGTCTGATGCTGCTATTTGCATACCAGAGCTGTGTAGTGGCCCACCAAGGCTTAATTAACATAAATGGTGACAGTACCATCTTTCCTCGACCCAGACTCAGTAATTATGGGCTAATTTGAATACATTTACACAGCAATTAAATATTTTAAACAAACTATCTGCAAGTCTACTTGGATCTTGTTTGGACGAGAAATAATTAAAGATATTCAGGTAACTATTTCTATCGTCTGTACGACTATTGTTAATGTTTCTTTGACGCTATTTTTTTCATGTTTGGGTACATTATTTTCGTTACTAGTTAGTCATTCCTTGGAACCATTATTTAAGAATATGCTGGTCAACTATCTTTCACAGAAATAGAAAAGTGGAGAGACATATGGACGAAGTTCCAAAGATAAAGACAGATTTAAAACTTTCATATATAACAAGCACCAATTTATCCCATTCCCCCCACCAAAAAAAAAAAACAACTTGTTTCAAAAAGCCATTTTCCAGACAATTGTGTTGGGTCAATCTGGTGCCAAAATCCTCCCGGATCAGAGCGAGGATTCCCCTGAGTGTCTGCAGCTTTCATTAATCAGATCACTCAGCGTCATGAAGCTGACCTCACCACAATATTTCCAGACTCTGCTCCACTAGGCAATGGTCATCACATCGTATTGTGCTAAGATTCATTGCCTGATTTCAGATATAATGAGGAAACATTAACTATGTTCGACATACACATACAACCACACACATAAACACACACACGGTGTGTGTGTTTGTATGTTGGTAGGTTGGTATGTGTCGTATGTGTGAAGGTTGGGAAGCTGCATATTTCTGGACTGCCTAAAAGCTTTTGATACAATACCGCACATGAGACTGCTGTTCAAACTTGAGAGGCAGGCAGGAGTAAGCGGAAAGGCCCTAGCATGGGTGAGGAACTACCTAACAGGAAGGAGCCAGAGGGTAATGGTAAGGGGCGAGAAGTCGGACTGACGAACTGTAACGAGTGGAGTACCTCAAGGATCGGTGCTGCGCCCAATCCTCTTTCTAATTTACGTAAAAGATATGTTTACAGGAGTGGAATCATACATGTCAATGTTTGTGGATGACGCAAAATTAATGAGAAGAATTGTGACAGATGAGGATTGTAGGATCCTTCAAGAGGACTTGAACAGGTTGCAGAGATGGTCAGAGAAATGGCTAGTTGAGTTCAACCCGAGCTAATGTAAAGTTATGGAAATGACAGTAGGCGATAGGTGACCAAAGGGAGAGTACACAATGAAGGGGAACTGCCTACCTGTGACGATTCGAGAAAGAAACCTGGGTGTGAACGTAACACCTTATATAACTCCTGAGGGACATATAAATTGGATATTAACAGCAGCGTACTCTACATTGACAAAAGTTAGAACATCATTCAGAAACCTAAATAAGGAGGCATTTAGGGGTGCTCTACATTGCCTAAGTGAGGCCAGTCTTAGAGTATGCCGCGCCATCATGGAGTCCCCACCTGAGGAAACACATTAGGAAACTGGAAAAGGTTCAGAAGTTTGCAACACGTCTCGTCCCAACGTTACGAGGGATGGGGTATGAAGAGCGCCTGAAGGAACTGACCTTTACACTAGAAAAAAGAAGGGAGAGGGGGGATATGATAGGAACGAATAAAATGCTTAGGTGGATTGACAGAGTGGACATAGACGAAATGTTCACACGGAATAGTAACAGAACGAAGGGACATGGGTGGAAGCTGGAAACTCAGATTAGTTACAGAGATGTAAGGAAGTTTTCTTTTAGCGTGAATGTATTGGAAAAATGGAATGCACTTAAGGAGCAGGTTGTGGAAACAAATTTTATTCATAATTTTAAAACTAGGTATGATAGAGAAATTAGGACCGGAGTCATTGCTGTACACAACCGATGGCTAGATAGGCGGGATCCAAGAGTCAATGATCGATCCTGCAGACACAAATAGGTTGAGTACACACACACGCACGCGTGTGTGTTACTGGGTTTATATAACTGGGTTATATGTGGTTATATGGTTATATGTGGTTGTAACTGGTTATATGCCTGGGTTTATATGTGCTAAGGATAAATACAACTGCAAGCTAAATATTATCATCGTCAGAGCAGTAATATATAATGAATTAACGGGGTCATAAGAGCCGAATTATATATTGATCCATTATATATTGATCCATTATATATTGATCCAATATATAATGAATTAACGGGGTCATAAGAGCCGAATTTAAAACTGGGTGAAGGTGACGTCTTTGACCTCTTTAGAATTGAATTGGAATGATCTCTACAATCAAGGAGACCAGGGTTGATAATAGATTTTTGACCCAGTAGACGAGGTCAATTTACGAAGTTAATACAGGTATGTATGACTCATTAGAACTTATTTAAATAATGTCCATGGCCGAGAAGGGATGGCTAATAGCTGACAGTGGGAAAAAGGTGGTTGAGTGTGATCTCTATGAACAAAGGGTCTGGAATGTAGTGTCCCTGGCTGTAGCAGAGGAGTGAAGGCGACCAATTGTTTGGCAGCAGCAGCCGCAGATCTCGCAACTAGGTCTTTCTTTCTCTCCATTTCATGATGGACTTCACCTCCCGTTCGGTATCCTGTGTTTGGCCTCCTGTTTCCTCCGCCTAGTTTCATTACCTTACATATACTCGGGTTGAACTTTAGTTGGCATTTGTTGGACCATTCATTCAGTTCGTCTAGGTCATCTTGTAGCCTTATACTATCTTCCTCCGTCTTAATCCTCCTCAAAATCTTTGCATCATTATTAAACAATGAGATGAACTATTCTATACTCTCTGGGAGATCATTTCACATTTCACGATGCCAAAATTATGAGAAGGATTAAGACAGAGAAAGACTGCTGATTTGGCAGGTACTGATTTGGGAGATGAAATTCTTTAAGAGTCAGAGAGAAAGACTTGAGGGTTAAAATCACGCCAGACCTGTTCCCTGAAGCCCATATCGAGAGGATAACATCAGCAGTATATGCAAGGATGGCCAACATACGAACGGCCTTTAGAAACTTGTGTAAAAAATCATTCAGAGCTTTTTATACCACATATTGTCAGACCAATCCAGGAGAATGCGGCTCCAGCATGGAGTCCATATCTAGTCAAGCATAAGACTAAACTGGAGAAGGTTCAAAGGTTTCCACCAGACTAGTACCCTAACTAAGGGGTATGAACTACGAGGAGAGACTATGGGAACTAAACCTCATGTCACAGGAAGACAGAAGAGATATGGGGGGACATGATCACAACATTCAAGATTCTCAACGGAATCGACAGGGTAGATAAAGACAGGCTATTTAACACAAGGGGCACACGCACTATGGGACACAGGTGGAAACTGAGCGCCCAAATGAGCCACAGAGATATTAGAAAGAACTTTTTTAGTGTCAGAGTGATTGACAAATGGAATGCATTAAGAAGTGATGTGGTGGAGGCTGACTCCATACACAGTTTCAAGTGTAGATATGATAGAGCCCAATAGGCTCAGGAACCTGTACACCTGTTGATTGACGGTTGAGAGGAGGGACCAAAGAGCCAGAGCTCAACCCCCACAAGCACAATTAGGCGAGTACAATTAGGTGAGTACACACACACACACACACATACAAACGCTGACCCTGGGGATCCGCCAAGAGGGGGGGGGGGCGACCAGCATGACCCTGCACTGAGAAAGAGGTCAATCATAATCCATAGATTGCTTTAAGCCAAGGCACTATCGAGGCAGGAAAGGATGGAGATTGAAGATTTGGAGCAACAGGGGATCTTGAGAGATATCAGAGCCCATATAGCAGGGAATGAGGTGCAAGTCTACTGACGCATTGGGCCATACAACTGTGACAAGAAATGACCTGTCCTGGTACAGTTCACTAAAGAAGAGGCCGTGGATTACATAGTGCACCACAAACACTTACTCAGAGGTAACGAAAACTACTACAACGTGTATATTGATAAACATATGACGAAAGAGGAACAGATAGCCCACAGGGCGAGCAAACCTCCATGATACAACTCTTCCCATTTGAGCATAGTTACACACACCAGTGCTAACCCAACACATGCTAACCAACTCACACCTGCTTCCCAGGTCACTCCCTCCCCAAATCAGCACTCCCTGCCCCTGCTTATCTCCCCAATACCTCCCCTGACCCCTCTGACCCCCACTGCATTCAAATCCATCTGTTTCATCCCACATTCCAAGGACCCCCTCATCTCCTCAACCCCCAAAACCCGCCCAGCCCTCATCCCCTCAACCTCCAAAACCTGCCCAGCCTTCACCCCTCCTCATCCCCTCTCCTTTCAAGTGACCCCCCCACCCATGTGCGGGGGGGGGGGGGGCAGATAGACCCCCCCTGTGGGGGATTGGGGGACCCCCTTACCTCTTCCTCCATTTCCCTCATCCCCCCTTCTGCCACAATGCCCACACCTACCCCTGAGCTTCCCTTGACTAATACAACCTCCTTCCCATTCTCACTATCCATGTTCCATCTGCCCCTCATCCCCACACCTCCTCTATCCTTCTGCCCCCCCCCCCACCTCTAAACCTCTATCTGACTCCCCAGCTTGCTACCTCCCAACCCCCTTTATGCCTATCAGACCCTCCCTAATCTTTAGACCCAGTATGCCCTTCCTACTCCAGACCTACCTACCCAGGCCCTACCCCAGACCTTCCTATCTACCTTCCTACATGCCCAGCCCCCATTCGCCCCCCAAGCACCCATCCCGACCACTTTCACCCCCCGGATCCCCCCAGACACCCCCCGGATCCCCGCAGACACCCCCCAGATCCCCCCAGACACCCCCCGGATCCCCCCAGACACCCCCCGGATCCCCCCAGACAGCCCCCGGATCCACCCAGCCCCCATTCACCCTACGGATCCCCTGGATCCCCCCAGCCCCCGATCACACCCCAAACCCCCCAGATCCCTCGGATCCCCCCAGCCCCCGATCACCCCCCCAAACCCCCAGAGAAACGGGAAACTCTGGTACAAGAGTTTCCATGAAGAATCTCAAGGTTTGGTACACCAATGCTGATGGGGTATCTAACAAAGCAGAAGAGATAAAAGAAAGAGTGAGTGAGGCAGATCCTGACATAGTTGCAATTGTGGAAAAAATATGACATGATCTCAGATGCAATCTTTCCAGAGGGCTACCAGGTGATAAGAAAAGAGAGGACACAGAGACAGGGAGGGGGAGTAGCACTCCTAATAAAGCAGAAATGGAAGTTTGAAGACCTGGGAAATCGGGTTACCAATGAGAGCACAAGCTTCATACATGGAACTCTGACAGCAGATGGGAGGAAGATTGTGATCTTGGTAATCTACAATCCCCCTCCAAGCAGTATACGACCTAGGCATGAGTATGATGACAACAAGGCATGCATAGATGAACTGCAGAAGGCAGCAACACTAGCCCACAGTATGAGAGCAAAGCTGCTGGTCATGGGGGACCTAAATCATGGAGAGATAAATTGGGAAACAAGGAATCCCCATGGAGGGGACGAAACGTGGGTAGCAAAGTAGTAGATGTTATAGACAGGAATTTCCTAACACAACATGTGAAGGAAGACACAAGGGAAAGAGGAGGAGATGCACCGAGCCTATCAGAGCTGATTTTCACCCAGAACGTAGAAGGCATCGATAATTTGGAGCATGAAATACCTCTTGGGGCCAGCGACCATTGTGTCCTGGTCTTTGACTACATGATGGAATTCAAACTTGTGACCATGGGACAAGAAGTCTGGGAAAGGAGGGTTAACTACAGGAAAGGGGACTATAGGAGAATAAGGGACTATCTGGGAGAAGTGCAGTGGGAGGAAGAAATTAGAGGAAAAACAGTCCTAGATATGATGGACCTAGTCATACAGAAATGCCAGGAGGCCGTAGAGAGAGTTATACCAACAGTAAAGGGGAAAAAAATAAGAGGGAATATAAAAACCCATGGTTTAATAGACAGTGTCAGGAAGCAAAAATGACCAGCAAGCGGGAGTGGAGGAAGTACAGAAGACAAAGGACAGAGGACAACAGGATCAGATGCAACAGAGCTAGAAACGATTATTTTAACAAAGATGAACATCGGAAAGGGACTATGAGAACGATATTGCGATCAAAGCTACCCACCTATCAATATTATCATCTAAGAAATGTATTATTTCTGTATCATATCTATATCATATCTAAATCGTATCAAAATCATATCAAAATCAAATCTGAATCATTATAGATTCATTATACATCTTGATCCTAGATGACAGTGTCACTATGATCACGTATGCCATAGGGCCCAATAGATGCCTACGTGAGTTTGTGCATGATCTCTCAAGGATCCAGAAGCTTCTAGAAGGATTTCTTAATTAAAAACTATTGGAACATTAATCGCTTCCGGTAGGGATTATAAATCGAATCCATAATAAGAATCAGTGGTACTATCAAATACTACTTATTATCTTTAAATCCTATTTCTAGTTATATTATAATCACATCTTATCTCAATCATAAGTCTAGACAGTAAAAATAATCAATCAATATTCATTGAAAGCTACCCCTCAAGGGAGAGGGAGGAGCATCTGGGAAAGAAGAAGCGCCCACCTCACCCCGCGGGCACTACGCATTTGTTTACAACACAGTGAACAAGTGTGACTGATCCTTAGTGAACTTTACTAGTTCAGGACACCTTATCTAATTATAAAATAAAATGTTTATTTCGGTAAGGTACATACATACAATAAATTTTTACAAAGATTGGTTGACTTATAGGTAGAGCTAGCACATACAATGCCTAAAGCCACTATTACGCAAAGCGTTTCGGGCATGATATCTTTATCACCAGTGAATACTCTCTAGAACTGGGGGAGTACCTGGACAATATATCTACAAGGAAAATCCCTAGAACATTTGTATCTATAAGTGTAGAATGGAGCACACAGTGACACTTATCTCCACCTTCACCATCAACTATCATCTTTCTGCAACTGCAATTAAAGAAAAATCACGTAGCAACGCTACAACAACAATCTACAGCAAAGCTGTTTTATAAAATATCGTGCCTAAACTCGCGACATGAGTGTTATCAAGTCTGGCACACTGTCAGACAGGCACTCCGGCATTCAGAGAAGTATATTGAAGGTTATTTTAGTATATTATTTGGCCAATTGTATGCTTGTATGACTTTAATATCCTATAAGTTTGTCTGTTGGTTATAACGCGAGGCAACGCCTCATATCTCAGTAAGTTTATTAATATTGTAGTGCAGCAGTTGAATCTTTAAGCACTAGAGCTCATGAGTATCCATTGTGTGAGAAAAGATTCAGTTGCAATAAATAAACAAAACTTCATCAGTGTCCATGGTGTGGGAAAAGATTGGCTGACTGTACATCATCATATAAATTGAATATAAATACATTGCATATATACTTGAATATATAAATTAAGTTAACAATTGCTTGCTTAGTTATTTTTAAATTATCATATATGTTCATTTAATTGAATATAATTTCTAGTACTTAGTAACAGTACTTAGACTACATTTAAAGTCATTTATCATACTTTTACAATTTAAATTGTTGTTTATAGTATAAGAATATATTGGCTGTTAATAGTTATGGTGCTAGGCTAGACTATGTACATGTTTAAATCACTGATTTAAACAGAACCAGTGTTCAGCATAGAACTGAATTTATTAAATCTTATCATTGTATAAAATACAAGCTGATGTGAGATACCTGTTGGCAGGTGGACTGTGGATCTTCAATCAACCAATCAACTAATTCATTCACCCCACCTGCCCCTTACAGCCCACATTCTGTCATTAGGAAAAGAGGAGCTAGGATTTACAACCCTAGCTAGAGATTTTAGTTGAATTAATTTGCAGACAGTAATTTTTTAATTTAGTTCAGTACAAGTCCCTGGTAGTCTCCTCTCATATCAATCTCGACAGGTTTTTCCCACAAACGTTACATTTGTGAACAAACATCAACATGGGTTCTGGAAAGGGAAATTGTGCCTAACAAACCTTTTGGAATTCTATGATAAAATAACGAGGATAAGACAGAACAGAGAGGGTGGGGCAGACTGCATATTTCTGGACTGCCAAAAAGCCTTTGATACAGTACCGCACATGAGAGTGCTGTTCAAACTCGAGAGGCAGGCAGGGGTGGGAGGAAAGGTCCTGGCATGGATAAGGAACTACCTATCAGGAAGGAGCCAAAGAGTTACGGTAAGGGGCGGGAAGTCGGACTGGCGAACAGTAACAAGTGGAGTACCACAAGGATCGGTGCTGGGACCAATTCTATTTCTTGTATATGTTAACGACATGTTTACAGGCGTAGAGTCCTACATGTCGATGTTTGCGGATGATGCAAAGTTGATGAGAAGAGTTGTGACAGATGAGGATTGCAGGATCCTCCAAGAGGACCTGAACAGATTGCAGAGATGGTCAGAGAAATGGCTACTAGAATTCAACACGAGCAAATGTAAAGTTATGGAAATGGGACTAGGAGATAGGAGACCAAAGGGACAGTACACAATGAAGGGGAACAGCCTACCTGTAACAACGCGTGAAAGAGACCTGGGGGTGGACGTAACACCTAATCTATCTCCTGAGGCACATATTAATAGGATAACGACAGCAGCGTACTCTACACTGGCAAAAGTTAGAACATCATTCAGAAACCTAAGTAAGGAGGCATTTAGGGCGCTTTACACTGCCTACGTAAGGCCAGTCTTAGAGTATGCCGCCTCATCATGGAGTCCCCATCTGAAGAAGCATATAATGAAACTGGAAAAGGTTCAGAGGTTTGCAACGAGACTCGTCCCAGAGCTACGAGGGATGGGGTATGAAGAGCGCCTGAGGGAACTGTGCCTTACGACACTAGAAAGAAGAAGGGAAAGGGGGGACATGATAGGAACGTATAAGATACTCAGAGGAATTGACAGTGTGGACATAGACGAAATGTTCACACGGAATAGTAACAGAACGAGAGGACATGGATGGAAGCTTGAAACTCAGATGAGTCACAGAGATGTTAGGAAGTTTTCTTTTAGCGTGAGAGTAGTGGGGAAATGGAATGCACTTCAGGAACAGGTTGTGGAAGCAAATACTATTCATAATTTTAAAACCAGGTATGATAGGGAAATAGGACAGGAGTCATTGCTGTAAACAACCGATGCTCGAAAGGCGGGATCCAAGAGTCAATGCTCGATCCTGCAGACACAACTAGGTGAGTACAACTAGGTGAGTACACACACACACACACACACACACACAAACGTTCAGTCAGGGTAGAAAGGATTAACACTTGTGGAAAGGTGATAAGGCCCCAAACACTCATACTCCACCCCCTCTCTTACCCCCCATCTCACTAACCCAAAACACTCCCCCCCCCCTAACTCCCACTCCCCCCTACAACTGATCTGAAGTGACCATCTCTGCCCCCTCCCACCCTTCCAGTTTCCCACGCATCCCCCCCTACAAACACACACACACAAATACACACACATGCCCATGCACTCCCTCACCTCTCTCTCTCTCCACCTCTCTCTCTCTCTCTCTCTCTCTCTCTCTCTCTCTCTCTCTCTCTCTCTCTCTCTCTCTCTCTCTCTCTCTCTCTCTCTCCATCTCCCTTTATCCCCCACTTCCCCCCCCCCCTTCTGTAACACTTTACTCCCTACATCTCTTGCTATCTCCCTATCTGTCTAGCTCACCTTTCAGGCTCTGTTGACCAACTATACCCCTTATCTCCCCCTCACAGCATTCCTTGCTGAAGAAAATCCAAATCTCCCACCCCCTCCTCCTAAGCACAGCCCTTCCTTTCCCCACCCTATTCCACTCCACTCTCTCACCCCTTGCACTCCCCTCTCTCTCATCCCTCTCTCTCACCCCTCTCTCTCACCCCACTCTCTCACCCCTCTCTCTCACCCCACTCTCTCACCCCACTCTCACCCCTCTCTCCTGCCCTCTCTCTCTCTCTCTCTCTCTCTCTCTCTCTCTCTCTCTCTCTCTCTCTCTCTCTCTCTCTCTCTCACTCTCTCTCTCTCTCTCTCTCTCTCTCTCTCTCTCTCTCTCTCTCTCTCACTCACTCTCACTCTCACTCTCACTCTCTCACTCTGCTTGCCCTCCTCCTGACAAATCCTACCACAGCATAACAGGAACAGGGGGCAAGCATGATAGCCAGAGGTAACAGGGGAACAGGGGGCAAGCATGATAGCCAGAGGTAACAGGGGAACAGGGAAAAGTCATGGTGACGAAATGAAGGAAATGTTTGCCCAGTTTTTGGAGGATATCAAGAGTGAGATGCAGGGAATGATGCAGGAAATGAGGAATGAAATAAGCAGCCTGAAAAGAGAGCTGTCAGCTGCAAAGGAGGAGATTAGAACCCTCAACAAGAACAGTATTCATGCTGAGACTCAGAAAATCATCCAGGGAGAAGGTGGAAATAGTATGTTGGAAGAGAATGCTACTATAAAAGCAACATTTGCAAAAATGCTAAAAAAGATAACTCTGAAGTAATGTCCTCAATAATGGAGGTAGCCATGAAAGCAGCCACCTCACAGGAAGCGGCACACTCCACTAGCCAGCTGCTGGAAAGAAAAAGATCAGTGGTAGCTGTGGATATTAAAAAGCAGGAAGGCTCCAATAGGACTTAGTGGAATGATAAGGAAAAAGAGGCAGTGAATGAAATACTGAAGGAACTAGAGATGGTAGGGGCTAAGCATAGCATTGAGAAGGTTTTCAGGCTAGGCTGGTACAACAAGACCGAGACCAATAGACTTAAAGATAGTGTTTGCAAATGGGAACAAAAAGAAGATTCTAACAAGGAAGAACCACCTGCAATATATGGGCGAATTAAAAAAAAGTATTTCTCCATAGTGTTACGGACCCGAATCCAGCGTCCGAGCACGGAGCAGTGACGACCGTGCCATCTGTGGGTCAGCTCCCAAAACCCCCTCCAAATGGACGACGACACCTGGTGAGGACGAGGTGTACTGGCCACGAGGGCCAGTTTCCAGTCTTGTTCAGCTCACAACACAGCCGCTGCTGACCTCTGGTGAGGTGGTGCTCAGATGACAACGCCATCTATGGAGTGGATAGGTGGGCGTTTGGGTCTGAGCCTGTAAGTGAGGTGCTTTAGTGTGTCCCTGTTATTGATGACGTGTCTGCTTACAGAGTCGACCTGGTACTGCTGTAATGGAAGTTGAGTCAGTCTACCCGAGGCAGCCGTCTCGACACCAAGTGTTTTGCTGCAGCAGCTGTGAGTCGCCTCCCGGATGAACACTGTGGTGTTACCCTGCCTGTAAAGCGGCAGTTGAGGATTGTCATACCCGGGACTGACTGGCGGAGATGATTGACCACTGGGGTATTGTGGACAGGAGAGTGATCTGTGGTATCACACGAGGCTCCTGACTAGGGCGCTACCCTAGTATCGCTCGTGGAGTGGCCTGACCAGCGTTGTTGATCCGGAACATGCCAGCAGTCTGCTGGACTTGTGGTTGACGGCCTCCACGGCGGTGCCCCCAGTGGAACTGTGTTTTGGCTGGCCTGTGGCCGGGGTAGACTCAGCTTTTCGAAGGATTCGTCGAAAGGCCACGAGAGCACCGAGAACTTGGCACCGAGAAGATCCAGGGTCTTCAGAAGAAGACTACTTTGTTAATAATAGTATTAATACCCCTCCCCCTGTGTAACCTTTTTATATATTATTTATTGGTGGCGGTTATTATATTAAGTTTTGACTTTATTTCCCTTCCCCTTTTAATTTACTTGCGTTACTGATCACATCCCTTGAAAGCCACTACTGGCTTGGGGCCGGATACCCTTCCTCTAACAACATCAGAGTACGAACCCAGTTGCGACCCGAGATGGCCGTAACATAATTGGCATCCCCAGCGGGATCCGTCCCCTTGTTAAGTATGTTTGACAGGGGTGGTGAAGTGGCGTAATCCCTGTAAATAATTCCCCCTGTGTGTGACGATTGGGACGTTATACGTCCTGTGTGGTGTTCGGAGTGTCTAAGTGCAATATTGAGTAGTGCGGTGCTCGGCGTGATTCAGTGCAATATTGTAGCGCGAAGTGTTCGCTGTGATGAAGTGCAATATTGAGTAGTGCGGTGCTCGGCGTGATTCAGTGCAATATTGTAGCGCGAAGTGTTCGCTGTGATTAAGTGCAATATTGCGTAGTGCGGTGCCCGAAGTAATTACGTGCAATATTGGCAAGTGCAGTGTTTGGTGCGATAAAGTGCAATATTGGCGTAGAACAGTGCTCGGTGCGTTAAGTGCTAACGTGAAAGCGGTGTGTTAAGTGCTAGTTAAGTGTTCCATCTGTGACAATGGCAGAAAAAGCTACCATCGATGATCTGGACGATGTGCAGACTTTTCTGAACAGAGAGGACTGTCTTGCCAGATTAAAATATCTGAGCAAACAGGAACTTGTACTAGTGAGCGCCTACCTGGAGATAAAGATCCGTGCCAGTGATTCCCGTGTGGAGATCTTGTCCAAGGTTCACCGACATTTGAAGGCAGAGGAGAAACAGGAAGGCGAGACTCCTAGTATAAAGGAAGGTGAGGAGATAGCTTCCACTGAAAAGGAAGGTAAGAGTAGTGATGTCGAAAGTGATGAGAGTGAACTAAATATAAGTGTACTTACTGTGAAGATGCGTGAACTAGAGATCCATCGTGAAATAGAATGGAAAAAGCTAGAAATCGCTAAAGAAAGAGAAGAGGAAGCGAGAAAGAGAGAAGATAAGAAATTAGAAATGGAAAGAGAGAGATTAGGAAAGGAATTAGAGATGAGGCGTTTAGAATTAGAAGAAAGAAAGGCAGAAAGAGAAAGAGAAGAGAAACGAGAAAGAGAAAGAGAAGAACGAGAAAGAGAAGAGAAACGAGAAAGAGAAGAGCGAGAAAGAGAAGAGAAACGAGAAAGAGAAGACCGAGAAAGGGAAGAGAAACAGCGAGAGAGAGAAGAAAACGAAAGACAGAGACAACATGAACTAGAAGTATTGCGGTTAGGTGGTGGTCGGAGGCAAACAACGGACACCAATAGTTTCGATCCGGTAAGGAACATCAAAATGGTCCCAAAATTCAATGAGAAGGAAGTGTCAAAGTTCTTCGCAGCCTTCGAGAAAGTCGCTGCCTCTTTGGAGTGGCCAAGGGAGAATTTGGCCATCATGATACAGTCAGTCTTGACTGGGAAGGCCCAAATCGCCTACTCCACGTTATCCCTTGACGACTCCGGCGATTATGACAAGGTGAAGAAGGTCGTGCTCATGGCGTACCAATTGGTACCTGAGGCTTACAGGCAGAAGTTCAGGAACCTGAAAAAGACCTCAGAGCACACCTTCACCGAATTCGCCACAATCAAGGAGCGACTTTTTCAGGAGTGGTGTGCCTCTCGGAAGGTGGAGACCAAAGAAGACCTCGAGCAGCTCATACTGTTAGAGGACTTCAAGGATTGTTTGTCTGGAGATCTAAAGACGTACTTAGAGGAGCAGCAGGTGGAGACCTTGAGTGCGGCAGCCACCATGGCTGAGGAATACATCCTGACGCACAGGCCTTCTGCTAAGTACGTCCCGAGGCATTACCAACGTCGGTTTGACAAACCTCATGACGAAGAAGAGACCCCCCGTCCCACGAAGCGCTAAGAAGACGCCCCCAAGTAGCCCTCGAAGGACTAGTCCTAGCAGTCCGAAACACCGGAGTCCGAGGAGGAATATGGTGTGCTGGACTTGTGGGCAGAAAGGGCATGTAGCTGCTATGTGCCGAGGCAGAAGAGGTGGCGGCGCACGTAGGGAAGTGATGATGATGAGCTGTGTAACACCACCAGCAGGAAGCCAGTCGGCGACTACGCAGGAAGAACCAAGTTTGTTCGCCCCTCACACTTCAAGCGGGTACGTAACGAGTGAACATACTGGTAGATCAGTTATAGTGCTCAGAGATAGTGGAGCAGCCCAGTCCCTGATCGTGAGAAGCTCGTTACCCGAGGGAGTGAGTGTAGACGGGAGACAAAGTGTTATCCTGGTTGGGTTTCCTAGGACGCAGTATATCGCCCCCTTAGTGCCGGTACATCTCGACTCGCCTTACTTCAGCGGCACATGTGCGTTGGCAGTAGTCGATACCTTGCCTATAGCTGGGATTGACGTGGTACTAGCCAACGACTTGGTATCGGATTGGAGCACCAATCATCCCAAGATCGCGGACGAGTCTGCCGGAACAGCAAGGTCTGAGGTAACAACAGGCAATGGTAATGTCCAGGTAAAGACAGACCCGGATTTAGGTATGTTTAATCCTTCCTCTCGTCTACAGATCGACGACAGAGTCTACAATATTCTAGCAGAGTCTCCTGATTCTCTCGACAAGGAACATGAGGTTACGATGGCAGAAGTACCTGAGCAAGAAGAGAGGCCTTGTGTGCAAGCACCCACGAATACCCCAGAGTCCGGAGCGAAGGCAGATGTGTACTTGCGGTATGGCAAGATACCACGTTCCTTGAACCGGCCAGAGATTCCCCAGACGTCAGAGGTATGTGAGGTATGTTCGATAGGTCTAGTGCCCTCTTTGGTCCAAACCAGGCTAGCGGATATTGCCGGCTATGGACATGACAGGCTCAGCAAGCTTATCCCTAAGTTAACCAAATGTTTCTTAGCGGTGTTTTGTTTTATTCTTGTATGTGCTCTCAGTGAGGACCAGTGGACGACCCGGCAGATGATGGTTCCCGTGAACACCATGAAGAGGTCCCAGGGATTGGAGACGTGCACAGTGAGTGTTGCAGTTGAAGAAGGGACCTGGAAGGTAATGGTAGATACAGGAGGTACGAGAAATGATAATATGAGTGACTGTTTCCGGCAGGTTGACACCCCACGCGTGATTGCTGAGCCTCAATGCAGCGTTATGCGGAACGTTGGTCGACCTGACGGTGGCAGAGCGAATGCCATCTTCGATGTACGAACAGCCCCGTTGGAACTAGGTGTGAGCCTAGTTGAGGCGTATGCTGTGAGTACTGATTTAACTGTCGCTGTGACTCTAAATGATCCGACCCCTGTATTCCAGGTTCCTGTCTCCCTGAAGGACTACTGGACCGGTACCAGAAATGCCGTCTGTGACCAGCCATCATCGGTGCCATGACATAAGGAAGTGTCGAGTCGCCCTAGATCGGGTCGATATCGATCCTTACTCGAGAGATGCGAGATGATGCCCCCCCTCGCAGTGGAGAGGTGAAAGATTACGTCAGGCAGGTCATTGCCTTCTATATGCAAGTTCCCGTTGTGCCGGAATTGCCCAGTAGGACAGTTCTGTGGACAAGGCAGCCTCGCCGCTCCAGTTTATAAAGCATGTGAGTCCATTTGGAGTTGTGTCCCCGTACTAATTTGGTTTGTGTTTCTCTTTATAGAACCCCAAACCAAATTCTTTTTGGTGGGGAGGTGTTACGGACCCGAATCCAGCGTCCGAGCACGGAGCAGTGACGACCGCGCCATCTGTGGGTCAGCTCCCGAAACCCCCTCCAAATGGACGACGACACCTGGTGAGGACGAGGTGTACTGGCCACGAGGGCCAGTTTCCAGTCTTGTTCAGCTCACAACACAGCCGCTGCTGACCTCTGGTGAGGTGGTGCTCAGACGACAACGCCATCTATGGAGTGGATAGGTGGGCGTTTGGGTCTGAGCCTGTAAGTGAGGTGCTTTAGTGTGTCCCTGTTATTGATGACGTGTCTGCTTACAGAGTCGACCTGGTACTGCTGTAATGGAAGTTGAGTCAGTCTACCCGAGGCAGCCGTCTCGACACCAAGTGTTTTGCTGCAGCAGCTGTGAGTCGCCCCCCGGATGAACACTGTGGTGTTACCCTGCCTGTAAAGCGGCAGTTGAGGATTGTCATACCCGGGACTGACTGGTGGAGACGATTGACCACTGGGGTATTGTGGACAGGAGAGTGATCTGTGGTATCACACGAGGCTCCTGACTAGGGCGCTACCCTAGTATCGCTCGTGGAGTGGCCTGACCAGCGTTGTTGATCCGGAACATGCCAGCAGTCTGCTGGACTTGTGGTTGACGGCCTCCACGGCGGTGCCCCCAGTGGAACTGTGTTTTGGCTGGCCTGTGGCCGGGGTAGACTCAGCTTTTCAAAGGATTCGTCGAGAGGCCACGAGAGCACCGAGAACTTGGCACCGAAAAGATCCAGGGTCTTCAGAAGAAGACTACTTTGTTAATAATAGTGTTAATACCCCTCCCCCTGTGTAACCTTTTTATATATTATTTATTGGTGGCGGTTATTATATTATATTAAGTTTTGACTTTATTTCCCTTCCCCTTTTAATTTACTTGCGTTACTGATCACATCCCTTGAAAGCCACTACTGGCTTGGGGCCGGATACCCTTCCTCTAACAACATCAGAGTACGAACCCAGTTGCGACCCGAGAGGGCCGTAACACATAGGGAAATGACGAGAGAGGAGAGAACCATGGGGGCAGAAGCAAGGAAGAAACACAGGGCGAGAGGGGAAAACCAGAAAATCACAGCTCCCAATACAACATCCCCAGAGGTGAGGGGGAATCCACAACCATCTACCCAGTAACACCAGAGGGGAGGGCAACCCCACCACCCTCCTCTGCATAGAAAAGCCCTCTATTCCAAACCCTCCCTGCCCCTACTCAAATGCTCAGCCAAATCCCTCTCCCCCCACACCCTATTCCCACCCTCCTACCCCTCTCCTCATCCCGCCATGTTCCCCCACCTCCCTTTTCCTTCCTGTCCTCCCTCCTCCTTCATCCCATTCCCTCCCTGTCCCCCCTCCATTTCACTTGACCCCACACCCCCTCACCCCAGTATCCTGTGAGACCCTGTTATCCACCTCACAAATTTTCCCACCCATGGAATAGCCTTCCCCACCAGCAGAACACTCACCAAGGAGGGGATTTGAGAAGGGACAGAAGAAAGTGAGCCTCAAGCCAATGTACACTAACATAAATGGAATTACTAATAAAGCAAATGAACTTGGAGAATGGGTATGAGAAGAAAACCCAGACATAATAGCACTCACAGAAAAAAAGCTAACGAAAACCATAACAAGTGCTGTGTTCCCTCACGACTATTATGTTATGAGGAAAGAGAGAGAAGGAAGAGGTGGTGGTGGTGGTATAGCTCTGCTGGTAAGAAAAGGCTGGGATTTTTAGATAGTTATTCAGGGCTGTGAAGGTTTCAGTGACTACATAACAGGTACCATGTCAACTGGAGGGCAAAAATTATAGTTGTAGTCATATATAATCCACCACCAAATGACAGAAGACCCAGAAAGGAATATAATACAAACAACATGGCCACCAATAACATAATAGAGGGAGCAGCTTCTGTGCTAGCAGGAATGGATCTGGACTACTAATCATGGAAGACTTCAACCACGGGAAGATAGATTGGGAGAACAGAGACCTGCATAGAGGACCAGAAACATGGAAAACTAAGCTGCTGGACGTGGCAACAAGACACTTTCTAAGCCAGCACATCAAGGAACCAACAAGAATGAGAGAAGATGAACCAGCTATGCTCGATCTGATATTTACCCTAAATAGGTGGGATATAAGGGAAGTTATGAAGGAAGCACCCTTGGGAATGAATGATCACAGTGTATTGAACTTGAGTACCTGGTAGAGCTAGGAATTATCTCCCCCCAAAAAGAATTAGGAAACAATAGGCTTGCATACCGAAAGGGGAATTATGAGGAGATGTGAAGTTTCCGAATGGATATACCATGGGACATAGATCACAGAGCTACGTTTGTACAAGATATGATGGACTATGTCACCCAAAAGTGTCAGGAGGTGGTAAACAGGTTCATTCCGGCCCGACAGGAAAAATCCGAGACGCAAAAGAAGAATCCGTGGTATAATAGGGCATGTATGGAAGTATAGGGACTGAACAAAAGGGCATGGAGGAACTTCCGGAATAACAGAACACCAGAGAGCAGAGAGAGATACCAGAGAACCAGGAATGAGTATGATAGGGTGAGAAGAGAAACAGAGAAAAAAAATGAAAATTATATAGCAAGCAAAGCAAAGACCGAACCAAAGCTACTCCACAGTAACATCAGGAGGAAAACAACAGTGAAAGAACAGGTAATGAAACTTATAACAGGCGAGGACAGATATACAGAGAATGACAAAGAGGTGTGTGAAGAACTCAGCAAGAGTTTCCAGGAGGTCTTCGTAATAGAACAAGATGAGGTCACTGTGCTAGGAGAAAGGGAAGTAAACCAGGCGGCCTTGGAAAGGTTCGAAATTACGAGAGAGGAGGTCGAGACACCAGCTGGATCTGGATGATAGAAAGGCTGCTGGTCCAGTCGGGATCTCGCCATGGATCCTGAAAGAGTGTGCAGAGGCACTTTGCTTGCTACTCTCCATAGTGTATAGTAAGTCACTGGAGACAGGAGACCTGCCAGAAATATGGAAGACGGCGAATGTGGTCCCAATATACAAAAAAGGGGCGACAGGCAAGAGGCACTGAACTACAGACCAGTGTCCTTAACTTGTATACCATGCAAGGTTATGGAGAAGATTGTGAGAAAAAACCTAGTAACACATCTGGAGAGAAGGGACTTGGTGACAAATCGCCAACATGGGTTCAGGGAGGATAAATCTTGTCTGACTGGCTTAATAGAATTCTACGACAAGGTGACAAAGATTAAGCAAGAAAGAGAAGGCCGGGCGGACTGCATTTTCTTGGATTGTCGGAAAGCCTTTGACACAGTACCGCATAAGAGTCTGGTACATAAGTTGGAGAGACAGGCAGGTGTAGCTGGTAAGGTGCTCCAGTGGATAAGGGGGTACCTAATCATAGGAAGCAGAGAGTTACGATGAGGGGGTGAGACCTACGATTGGCATAAAGTCACCAGTGGAGTCCCTCAGGGCTCTGTACTCGGTCCTATCTTGTTTCTGATAGATGTAAATGATCTCCCGGAGCGAATAGATTCATTTCTCTCAATGTTTGCTGACGATACCAAAATTATGAGAAGGATTAAGACAGAGGAGGACTGCTTGCGGCTTCAAGAAGACCTAGACAAGCTGAAGGAATGCTCGAACAAGTGGTTGTGTGTGCGTGACGAGAGCGTCACGCACACACTGGAACCATAACATCAGGACAACACGCTGTAGAGTGGCTCTCCATATAAGCTGATTTAACTCGTTAGACACCAAGACTACGCGTCAACAAGAGAGCAACCAGCAACACAGCCTCTCAACAACCAGAGCAACAACAGTATCCGTCTTACCTAGTATTTACGTTTAATAGTGCACAATTTATTCATAAAAAGGTAGGCGGTTATGATGCATGGAGACCCCCCCATAACAAGTACGTTTACACAGCTTAACACCCTCATATTCTTTACTGTACTTATATGTCTTACCGAGACGTATATGTTTAGAGAAATATTATTAATTCTTTAACCTCGGCAGGTAATTGTGATTTGGAGTATCAAGAAGCTGAGCAGATAGTTGGGCCATACATATAAATTATTACCTAGCTATTGTTATGATCCCAGGTAGCCGAAGAACGAGTCTCCCCTTTGAGAATTATTCAATCAAGCCAGACCTGACTAGAAGGTCTAGGAAATATAGAGGTGAAGACACAGATGTAAAATAGCTGGTTGGATTTAATAAACAATTTGAGATTATGGGCAGTGAATAAGAAAATAGATAAATGACTGGTTAGGAGATGTGGATAATTTGCTGGAGGCGTTAGGCTCGCTTCTGGAGGGCTTTGATCTCACTTTAGTGCCGGACATCGCAGGGAGCTGTGCTCCGTTTGAGCTCCAGTCAGACAGGAACCCCTAGTGATATATCTCCAAGAGAGGAGAAGTGTGCAGACGTTCCAGTTGTGGAATCGAGCTGGGAACGTTGTGATCTCAAGTCCTGGACGGCGATGAGAGAGTATTAAGCCGCCCAGAGTCATTTTCGTGGGCTGTGGGAGCGCCCTGGCCAGACTCTGTCAGAGGGAGGAGCGCACTCGACTAGGCAATCTGTGGTAAGCACGATTAAAGGCAGTTCATAGTGATTGCTTGTAGTTGGTCGTGTGCCCAGCGACAGTAGCAATGTTTATTGATAAGTTAGATACGTTTTGATAAGGCAGAAGGGCTAAAATAAGAGAGTGGAGAGGGAGGAACATCCTGGAGGACGGAGCGACGTCCATCTCCTCTGAGCCCTGGCAAGTGACTGAGGGAGCCCAGCTCCTGGTGACGGAGGACCCTCCCAGAGAGAGTGAGGACCCTCCCAGAGAGAGTGAGGACCGCCGGGCAAGGTGGAGCATGGACCAGCCCAAACGGGGGAATCCACTCTCACAGTATGTAGAGAGCAGATAGATGCAGGAGGCAAACATATTGTGTGGTTATTTTTGTTTATGTGTTTAAGGGGAAACATTTTTATTGGAGTGTCAATGGGTTGCAGGTTTGTCTTTGGGGAAGAAGTTGCTGAGAACTTCGAAACCAGCACAGAAGGAGTAGTTAATGAGACTCCAAGGTAGTGGAGGAGAAGACCTCGAGCTGTGAGGAGAAGCAGTGAAGAGGAGTGTCACGTGCTTCTGTGGAGGTAGTGAAGCACCATAGTTGTTCGAGGAAACTTCATGGTGTAGCAGCCAGGAGAGCTGTGGAGGACCCTAGCAGAAGTGGTGAAGCACCGTAGTTGCTCAAGGAAGACTTCATGGTGTAGCAGCCAGGAGAGCTGTGGAGGACCCTAGCAGAAGTGGTGAAGCACCATAGTTGCTCAAGGAAGACTTCATGGTGTAGCAGCCAGGAGAGCTGTGGAGGACCCTAGCAGAAGTGGTGAAGCACCATAGTTGCTCAAGGAAGACTTCATGGTGTAGCAGCCAGGAGAGCTGTGGAGGACCCTAGCAGAAGTGGTGAAGCACCATAGTTGCTCAAGGAAGACTTCATGGTGTAGCAGCCTGGAGAGCTGCAGAGGATCCTGGTAGTTAAACCTGGAAGAACCTGAAGAGATCAGGGTAGTGAACTTCCAGATATGGAAGGGAGGTTCTAAATAATTACTTGTAGGGAGGTGATAGAGTGTTTGGTTGTCATTAGCATGCAAGACGCAGTGAAAGGTGAGTGATTGTTTACCTCCTCATCACAATCGACTTGAGAATGCTCCAGGACGGACCGAAACGTCGTCGTCCCTTCAATTTCTAGTGTGTGGTCTGGTCAACATTGTTTGCCATTTTTGTACCAAGGAGTGTTTATACTGAAGTATAGAGTTACGGTCGTAGGCTGGATTACCTACAGTTCTATGTGTTCTAGGACTGATAGGGTGATCGATTGATCATTGTTGTTTATCAAGGAACATTTATACTGATATATATATGTTATTGGATTCATACGCTGATTTTCCTTCTACATGTTTATATATATATATATATATATATATATATATATATATATATATATATATATATATATATATATATATATATATATATATATATATATTATCTTGCTGATAGTGCAACATTGTATTATAAGACTTGATCTACTTGAGGAGGTTGATAGTATCAGGTGGTGAATCAGAAGATAGGATACCACTTGATAAGCAGATAATAGAGTTCTGATGGCGTTGGAGTGCAACCTGACTGAAATAGTATAGAGTGTAGGATTCATTATTATTATATGTGTATATGTATTGTGTATGCTCTGTCCAGTAAATGTATTCAAATTTGCTGGTGTTTGACCTTGTCCGAGTGAGGCTTCCCAGGAAATAGTAAAGAAGGAGAGAGAGAAAGAACCAAGAACCACTGCTGTGGACAGGGTAGGACGGAAAACTAGTAAGTCAAAGGGGATTGATGAGATCATATCACATAAAGAGAGAGTGGGGAGTCACAGCGGCTCGAGTGGGTGTGTGCACGTGACAACGAGGCTAAGTGTTGGAGCCGCATCCCCTAAACGTGTGACGTTGAGCCCCTCTCCAAGAGTCAGATGCGCCTAATGTGTTCTCCTAGTGATGTATAAGCACTCTACCGAGTTGTGGGTTGGGTTGTCCGTAAAGAAGGAACAACACGACAACACCACCAACCCACAATCTATAATACTATACGCCAAGCTTTGTAGCATCCAGACAGCGGCCATTACGTGCCACTCAGAGGCACAGGGCTACACCCATCTTTGGTGCTACAATTACACAGCCTTAGCAGGCCCCTTCAACAGGATAGCTAAGCCCTCTTTTTGTATAATCCTGTAGTCATAGTATAAGAAATTAATTCATTATTTCTATAATAATAGTAGATTAGACCACCATATGTGGTATGATTTATAAATTATATTTTGAATGTAAGGTAAACAACTTATGGTTTATGAAGGAGCCATCTCAAAGTGGTTTAAGCTGCAAATGGTCTCCCCCCCCCCCAAGGATGTGAGATAAATTCAGGCAGCTGAATCAGTACATATAGTCCACTCACTTAATTATTTACTTGCTTAATTAACTAACTTATTACTAAGAACTAACTAAGAAAATTAATCAGATAAAAAATTATCTTATTAAAGTCAATTTAAAAATCAATTAAGCTGCCAGGATTTTCCTACAAATTTATGGTCCTTCGAACCTAGATGATTATTTCAGTTAACTAGGACCATATTTATGGTCCTCAACGAACCGGATTGAAAATCCTGATTAGGATCTATATATATAACATTAGTGCAATATTTACATACATTAATTATAGCAGGAAGACACTGCTATACATTATACATTTTTCTAGCCTAACTTTTTCAATCTCGGCTCATAGCAAACAGAACTTACAACAAGCACTATTATTGTTCCGAGGCCTGTACCAAAAGCACAATTGTGCTTTTTCATTACAAGTGGTTGATAAGAGGCTAATTTACTCATAAATGTATATGCCTATTATAATTTCAAGTGTTTATATAAACGTTTCTTTTTAATGTTGCACCATTACTGTAACAATTACTGCATGTTACATTATTTACAACTAATTCTTGCACAAGGGTAGGATATTTTAGGCTGGTATTGTACAGCAACCTTGTCTAATTTATTGTGCTAACCTGGTGTAAGGGATAAGCAGTTACACTTGTCTAGAGTTAAACATATTTACAACTTAGCAAACACATATTTTTATGCAATATTCATGACAACCCGAATTGTGTTGTCTAGATAATATTACCTTAACTATAGTAATAATTTAACTATAATCATTTCACCTTTGAGTGTTAACCTGTGTCTCTGTACCAACCAGGAGTGATAAAGAAAGGCTAACTTGAGGAATTCCAGCAGTGATGCAGGCTTACCACTCAAATTATAGTGTGTATGATTATATAGTGTATATTTTAAATGATAAGCAGCTCTAGTTCGGAAACTAGTCGCTCTACTAATACAAGTGCCAGAAATAGTCCAAATCACAATCCAACAATACTAGCAAATACTGCCATGATGTCTACTGCCAAAAATGTAAAAGCGACCCTCACTGGCATGAAGGGCCACTTAACACGACAGATAAAAAAATGTGAGGATTTAAGTAATCAAACTCCAGTTAATTATATAGAACTGGAAGGCTATTATAAGATTGCACAGACCAAATATGAGCATATGATCTTACAAATCCTGAAATAACAGGATATCCTTGCCACCACCAGTATCAATGAAGAGGCAATGGGCGTTGTAATACAAGAAAATGCAGATAACGAAGATGCAATGCATGCAAAGTTACAACACTTTGACGATTTAATAACCACACATAAGGTCAATACAAATATTGCAGCCACAGCTTCCCAAAACCAGACACAACCAGAAGTCAAATTGCCATCACTCAGTCTCCCAACTTTCTCTGGTGCAGAGGGCGAGAGTTGGGACAACTTCTATAACAAATTTGTTGATTCTGTGGATTCTAATGCCAATGTAGCAAAGACAAACAAATTTACATATTTGCAGGATGTCAGGAAGAATGAAGCGTTACAGGTGGTCTGTAATCTGACCTTCACTGATGACGGTTATGACAATGCAGTACAGCTCCTTAAAATATTTGTTAGTCGGGAATATGCTGCAACGAGCCAAACACAATTGATAGAAAGCCACAAACTCAGAGAAACGAAGACAACTCAATAGAGAACAATAGGTTGCAACTTAAAAATGAATGGTTACTCACCCAAATCTTCTTCCTCGGCCGCTAGTGTGAGGCCTCGGCCCGGGCTGGTGGGCACGGAGGTAACAGCCAGCACGGCCATACACACCACGCCCCAGTCCTGCCCTCGGCCGCTCCGGCCCCACCTCATGTCTGGGCCACCTGGCGGGTCGAGAGGTGCCCGACACCGTGCATTCTTCTCTCAGGTGAAACACTCTCTAATCCATCTCTTCTCTGGCCTGCTCCTCTTCCTGGGGTTTCTCTCTTCTCTTGTTTTCTCCTTCACTTCCCCTTCTTTTGTTTCTCTCTCTTCCACTTCTTCACGCAGAAGTAGCGTCACTTTTTTGGGATTTTTGGTAATTTTCATCTCTCTTACTACCGTTTTTGGCTCTATTTTTTACCTTCCCCCTCTCCAAATTCAGGTTCTTTATAGGGCAATGTTTATGTTGTGTTTATCGTGAGTGTTTGCCGTAAGCTTCATAAAGTATGCATGTAGCTAAGATTTTTTTTTTTTTGTGTGTGTGTGTGTGTGTGTGTGTGTGTGTGTGTGTGTGTGTGTGTGTGTGTGTGTGTGTGTGTGTGTGTGTGTGTGTGTGCGTGTGTGCGAGTGTGCGCGCGTGTGTGTGTGTGTGCGTGTGTGTGTGCGTGTGTGCGTGTGTGTGTGAGAGAGAGAGAGGGGAAGCCAGAGGGTGGAGATGACCCGTCACAGCACACCCCACAGTGAGGATGTGGCTCCTCTGATACCACTTCCTATGTTTCCCTAAGGCACTCTTTCTCTTTCTCCCTCTCGCGTTAAAGCCACTGTTGGAACCTCGCAGCATCCAGCCCCCTTCCCTTATCCTCCTCCCTATCTCTATTGCACTCAATAGCACTGTATTGCACACTATTTCACTCTATTGCAGTCTCACATCAACTCTCTTTCCAAGTTATTTCATAACTCTCGCCTTTATTCTTTTTCCATTTTAAGAGCCCTTATGGAGAAAGTAAATTACGCTGGGTATAGCCAGTTTTTACTAGACTGGTAATATATATGCAGATCTCACCATAACGCCTCCATTATATTCCAGGAGACAACTTTACAGCAAACCTTGTCTCAGAACACAAGAGCACTATACTGTGGTTCATCTCATGTACACATCCTGTTCTGTGAGAAGATTCGTAGGAGCAGTAATGAGGGTTCGAACGTATGCAGAGAGTGTTCTTACGCACATTTTCTCATTGACGCAATCACGTTAGTGTGATTACTCCCTGTGTGTCCTGTTGTAGGTGTTGGTTCCTGTGTCGTCTGCTTGACTGTGGTGACAGTGAAGGAGACGATGTCGGGTATCCTTCGTGGCTACGATCTGTGGGGAAAACAAAAAAATATTAGAGAATATAAACATTTGCAAGCATCATTGGCAAGTTATCATTTGCAAGCAACCACATCACACCTCTATGTTGCACATTCACGTATAATTAAGCGGTTGTTACTGCTCAGGGTACGATGTAATCTGCTACTTAGTTGCCCAAGCTGGTTTTTCAATTATGCACTTGGGAATTAAGCTGCGGCAACATGTACAATGCTGCCACATATTCCATTATTCCTTTTGCATGGGAAAAATAGTCAGAAAAGGACTGAGAGAGAGAGTGAAAAGTAGAGAGAGAGAGAGAGAGAGAGAGAGAGAGAGAGAGAGAGAGAGAGAGAGAGAGAGAGAGAGAGAGAGATGCCTCACTGATGTCGAGCCTCCTGCCTGCTATCCCTGTGTCTACCAAACAACACTGAAATCATCGATAAATACAGCGATAGCAGGAGACTAAACATCAGCGAGGCACTACACATCAAAAAGTCAACACCGGCAATCAACTGCCAATTAATGCACAACTATCTTTATCCACTTCAAGACCCCGAACCAACATGGAAGCAGCAAGAGGAGGTACGGGCCTATAGGCCTTCTGCAGTTACTTCCATCCTTGCGCTTTCAAACCCATTGTTTCGTGTTCTATCTTATGCTTGTCACCTCACCCAAAACTTTTGTGCTATATCACTTCACCCATAACGAGTATAAGAATGATGAATTTGTATGTGTAAACTATGTCTTTGAAAATGTAACAAGAATTACGAAATGCGTTCAGGCATCAAACCATCAACAAAAATGAATTTTGGAGAATTGATGTTTCAATTACCCTCGACAGTGAAGAGAAACATAAGAAACATTGAGAAAATTCGTGTTAGAATTATTAATCTTAATTTCCGGTCATATTCAACAAGTTATGTTTATAAGAATGACTGCTACCATAATATACTAATATTAAAACGCACGACCCAGCAGCAAGAAATCTAGCCTCCACGATAAAATATCGCCAAGAACTGATTCGAAATCAGATACACAAGGCAGAAAGTTCAAAGGCAGCAAAACGCAACCACTTCACGCTACAAACCAATGGAGAAACAGCAACATCGACGAAGACCTCCAGTACTCGTATCAACCAACACTTCGACATCCTTACAGATTGACATCGCCACAGCACCGAAACCAGGATCATCAAGAAGCTGACAACATTATTTGAAGGACCTATGGCGATTCCACGACCCAGAGATAGCTTCTAAAACCTTGCTGGAATTAACCTCAATGAGGACCAATTCACTCTGTTAAATCAGGGTATAAACTGTCATGTTCTGTCCAGACCAAATGAGATGGCCCGGAAAGTGGAGTTGGAGATCCTATTGGGCGACATATTCGACCTCGAGACACAAAAGAAGGTTACCACTAAAAACACCTTGCAAGCAGAATTTATTGCAGAAGGAGGAAAGATTCGAGGTAACTACATAAGCACCATACTCTCCCTCGAGCTCAAAGCGGCAGTTGGGAGCCTTCGTGAGAATAAGGAGTGTGTAGTCAGGAGAGGTGACAAGTCGCCAATATACGTTATTCTTAAAAAAAAACAAATATGTGGCAAAAATGAGCCTCATACTCTCTGACCAAACTAAATTCCAAAGGGTAACGAAGGACACTACAGCCGAATTGAAAACGAAAGTAAACACATTGATCGAAACTGTGAACGCCAAAAAATCTGGACTACACCTGCAAAAGGTTATTGGGGAATACAAACCTGAGTATGCGTATGGAAATGTCAAGACACACAAGCCTGGAAACCCACTTCAGTAACTCATCAGCCAGAAACCAACACCCACATATAGACTGGCTAAGCGACTCAACGGCTTGCTGACTACTTAAGTACCTTGTGCTTTCAGCCTAAAGTCTCCAAAGGAATTTGTTGACTTAAGGGAGCACGGGCCAAGGGAATAAGAGCCTCGTTGGATGTAGAATCACTGTTTACCAACGTACCTGTGGATGAAACAATCGGGATGATAGCGGACCGAGTGTATCGTGATCCAGCATGTTCTCCTTTTTACATATCAGAAAACATACTAAGGAAACTACTCCAAGCCTGCACTAAAGAAGCACCCTTCTTGAGCCCAGATGGGCACATGTATAAGCAAGTAGATGGGGTCGCCATGGGTTCTCCCCTAGGTGTCCTGTTTGCGAACTTCTACATGGGTACCATCGAACAGAAGATCTCAGTTGACATGGACTTGAAACCCACCATGTGCTGCAGGTAAATTTACGACCTTTTTACGCAGGTACCTAATGCCAGACGTCTGCAGCAGCTGAAGGAGGCATTTAAGCGGAATTCTGTGTTGAGTTTCACTTACGAGATGGATAATGATGGGAAGCTGCCCTTTCTATATGTAACAGTCATGGAAAAGAGCGGAGGTTTGTACACTGCAATCTACACTAAGGAAACAAACATAGGAATGTGCCTCAATACTAATAGTGACTGCCCAGACAGGTACAAGAGGAGTGTTGTCAACGCATATGTCTCAGCCACAGCTCAGGATAGAAGGAAGTCTATGACGAACTCTGTAGGCTAAGGTAGGTCGTAGTCAACAATAGCTTCACTAACGGTTTTGTTGAATACATCATAAAAAGGAAGGTGAAACGCAAATGCAACCTCTGAAGAGTCAACAAACACATCACTTTTACCCTATATTTAACTATTTTATTGGAACTTTTTTTCGACGGCCCATAAAACGGAGGAAAGGGTCCTGAAAGAAATTGTTGATAGGAACGTTATCCCTACAGACAAAAATCAGAAAATACAATTGATCATTTATTATATAACCAAAAAACGGCCTATCTACTCATGAAAAACTTCCCAGAAACCAAGCAGAACGCTTTGAAGGAAACCAACGTCGTCTATGCCTTTAAATACCCACTTGGGGACTGTAAGCCCCAAAGAACTCAGAATATGAGCAAGAAAACAAAGTCTCTTTCTAGGCGACTAACAATGCATAAACAACAGGGCTCCATCAAGAAACATATAATTTCTTCTCACAACCAGACCATCACCAGAGAAATCTTAACAAACAACACAGAAATCATCGATAGGTACAGTAATAGCAGGAGGCTCGACACCAGCGAGGCACTACTCATTAAAGAGTCAAGACCAGCAATCAACAGCCATTTAATGCACAACTATAAACTATATTCTGCCCACTTCAAGGAACCGTATGGGCCAATAGGCCATCTGCAGTTTCTTCCATTCTCATGTACCCACCTCACCCAATACAAACCTCACCCAAAACCAATAAAAAGCAAGAGTTATGTCAAATGTTTCATACACAGTGTATCAAGTGTGTCATAAGTGCAGTGTTAAGTGTAGAGAAGTCTTTGAGAATCTAAAAAGCCCTTACGAAACGCTTCTAGGCGTCAGCAAATTAATAAAAATGAATTTTGGAGAATTAATATTTCCATTACCACCGACAATGAAGAAAAAATAAGAAATATTGAGAAAATTCGTCTTAGAATTATTAATCTTACCTTTTCGGTCATATTCAACAACACACATATAATATATATATATATATATATATATATATATATATATATATATATATATATATATATATATATATATATATATATATATATATATATATTATGTATGCAATTGACGATCACTAAACACTAATGACATAGAGAGAGAGAGATTCACGCACAAAATCAGTAAACAAAAAAATAAAAGACAAACCAAACTAACCAGAGAGGCAAAGAAACAAAACAACTTAAAGACACAGACAAGAGCAAGACACCCGCTTCGCGTGGTGGAGGGAATACAAACAATAGGAAGGAAGTTGTGTGTGTGTGTGGGTGTCTGGTGTGTCCTCACACACTCCAGTCCTCCTTCTCACAAATGGTAACTTACACAAAAAACTTTTATTAATATTTTACTGCCACGGCTAAAGTTTTGTTTTAATGTTTTCATCGGTCTTTCTGGATAAGGTGACTATATTTATATTTTCTTCGGCATTTAAAACTGAATGTGATATACATATATAAATTAATTTAGTTTTTAAGTTACATAATATTGGGAATATATTATTTTAGTAGAACAATTTTTAATGGTATATTACATGATACGAATATATTATGTAATGTGTATATATTATACAATGTTAGTATTCTTCGTTATGGGTATATATATTATATAATGGGTATATTTTACGTAAGGGGTAATATGTTATATATGGATTTATACTGTGTGTAATCTTCCTTATTTATTTTTGTATATGATGTGCGTGTTCTTATTGATCGAAAGAACAAAGGATTCCTGATCAATAAGAACCAAAATATAATATCAGGTATCCAAAGAATACCTGATCAACTAGTTGTGATTGATGGAGGTGGATCCCAGAAACGGGATCAAAATCTTTCAGCTAAAACTTAAAAATATTCATCATATTTTTTGACAATGACTTAGCAGGTGGTAATTAAGTAATGAAATCTCAAAATTGTATTCAATTGTACTCCTAAAAATCGTGGCTGATGACAGTGAGACCTTCCCTGCTTCTCCTCCCAAAAGCACTAACACTGAGTCAGTGCCTTCCAACTCGGAAATCCTTAATGATCTTCATACGTATTTGCAGGACAGTAATAGTGCTCCTCTTATCAGAATCTTTAAGGAACATCAGAAGTTGTTCAGCGATGATCCACAGGAGTGTAATGTGGTTCAGCACATCAAAGTTCACGCACATTGATCTGTATCAAAGCAGATTCAATTATGTTTCTGTTATAGGTGCTTTTACAATTTGTTATTGAAGAAGCACACTCCCAATCAATTTGGTGAGCATTTTCTGACAAATGCACAAACAAAGCATTAGACAATTGGCCATGTCTTACAGAGTATTTATGTTGCGATATTCTACATTTTAAATCTTTAGATGTTTGCCCAACATAGAACTTATTACATTCCTTACAAGGTATTTTATAAATGACACAATTATCACTACGAGGGCTGTTCCTAACTAATCACTCCTTCTGAAGATGTATTAATATACGAAAGTACTTAAGGAAATTCCTGTTTCATTTTTCCTCCGTGGTCTGACATTGTCACATTTTTAATCACGTGTTTGTTTTCGTGATATACACACACACATATATATATATATATATATATATATATATATATATATATATATATATATATATATATATATATATATATATATATATATATATATATATATATATATATGGTGTATGTGTGTGTGTATGTTGGTGAATATGACAGAAAAGATAAGATTAATAATTCTAACACGAATTTTCTCAATAATTCTTGTTTCTCTTTATTGTCAATTGTAATTGAAAAATAAATTCTCCAAAATTTATTTTTGTTTCTAATCTGACGCCTGAACGCGTTTCGTAATAACTTATTACATTTTCAAAGACTTTAGTTTACACACACACCTGTAACCTGTAAACACACATGTTGTTGTTGTTAAAGATTTAGCTATTCAGGACGGAGTGTCCATGAAGCACGGGCTATGGGGAGCCTGTAAAGTGTATGTAAACACAAAATGCATCCATGCTTATACTCGCTTTGGGTGAGGTGACATGGTACAAAATTTTTGGGTGAGGTGATTCACATTTGCACTTGATAGAACACGAACCAATGGGTTTAAAAACATATGAATGGAAGGAACTGCAGAAGGCCTATTGGCCCATACTTCCTCTTGATGCTTCTATGTTGGTTCGGGGTCTTGAAGTGGGTAGAATATAGTTGTGCATTAATTGGTTGTTGATTGCTGGTGTTGACTTTTTGATGTGTAATGCCTCGCTGATGTCTAGCCTCCTGCTATTGCTGTATCTATTGATGATTTCTGTGTTGTTTGTTAAGATTTCTCTGGTGATGGTCTGGTTGTGGGAAGAGATTATGTGTTCCTTGATGGAGCCCTGTTGCTTATGCATTGCTAACCGCCTGGAAAGAGATGTTGTTGTCTTGCCTATATACTGAGTTCTTTGGGGCTTACAGTCCCCAAGTGGGCATTTGAAGGCATAGACGACGTTGGTTTCCTTCATTGTATTCTGTTTGGTGTCTGGAGAGTTCTTCATGAGTAAGTTGGCCGTTTTTTAGGTATTATAGTAAATTGTCAATTGTATTTTCTATTTTTTATCTGTAGGGGTAACGTTCCTATCAACAATATCTTTCAGCAGCTTTTCCTCTGTTTTCTGAGATGTCGAAAAGAAGTGCCTGTAAAATAGTCTAATAGGGGGTACATGTGTTGTTTAAGATGACTCTTCAGAGGTTGTATTGCATTTCTCGTTTTCTTTTTATGATGTCTTCAACAAAGCCAATAAAGAAGCCGTTGTTGACTAGGACCTGCCTTACCCTATAGTGTTCTTCATCGACTTGCTTCCATCCTGAGCTGTGGCTGAGAGCACAGTCGACGTAAGCGTTGACAACACTCCTCTTGTTCCTGTCTGCTCAGTCACTATTGGCATTGAGGCACATTCCTATGTTCGTTTCCTTGGTGTTGACTGCAATGTGGATGCCTCCGCTCCTTTCCAGGACTGTTACATCTAGAAAGGGCAGCATCCAATCCTTCTCCATCTCGAAAGTGAAACTTACCAAAGAATTTCGCTCAAATGACTCCTTCAACTCCTGCAGACGTCTGGCATCCTTTCAAGTGCTATATAGTCACACTAGCCCAGCGCTTTATCCTGAAATTACCTTCCCAGTAATTTATAAATTATCCAGAATTTGCACTAACGACTTTCTTGCAGAAGATGAAAGTATTGAGAAAACATTATTGAGTGTTTATTTACTATTTGGTTCTGCCGAATTGAGGTATAGCTCTTGGACCCCTCTTTTCTAGCCAAATTATTTTTCTCTATTACATATTCTTCATATTTCTCTCTAACACACACACACACAAAAACATCTCCAGGATGCAGCCCGTAGCAGCTGTCTAATATTTACTGCTTGGTGAACAGGCGCTTCAGGATGCAAGAAACTCAGCCCATTTGTTTCTGCCTCTACCGGAGATCGGACCCGCGCCCGTAGGACTACGACTCCAGAGCGCTGTCCACTCAGCGCCGAGACCCCATGTGTGTGTGCGTGTGTGTGATTGTGTGTGATAAATATAGCATTTTATTACAAAACTCATTATATATAACGTCAATAACATCAAATTCTAGCTCAGAGGTAATTGATTCTCACTCTGGTATGACAGGGTGAATTAATAAAAATGAATTCTGTTGGAAAATGCATATCCTTCTTACATACGCAAAATGAGCAGTGACATTTAATTTGAGTTTTAATTAATTGGTCGTAAGTACTGAATTATGCGTTTAACACACTCTTGACGGTCACTCGGGGGCTCAGTGACCATCACATCCTGGACAGTAAACTAAAATAAATTTAGTGAAAAATAAAGTGCAGATTTTATGCCTGTTTAAAACACTCTTTACGAATTAATGTAAAATAAATCATATATGAAAATCTGTATCATTACCGGTATTATGTTTTGTATATGATATTCTCTTTGGCCATATACACTGATGGGTCCCTACACCGCCCCACAGCTGCAGCTGGAAGTGCAGTTGTCCTGACAATGGGCGATGGCTTATATTTTGAGTGGGGAGTCCGTATAATCAACTGGGCCTCTCCCCTTCAAGCAGAACTATATGACTTACTTCTTGCATTAAAATCTGTACAAATCTCCAAACTTGATATATTAATTGTAAGTGACACTTTGTCAACCTTAATTGCCCTCAACTCTTTAAGACATAACTGTAACATGCTCGGGTATGATGCTAGAAACAAATACAACAATATTATTAATGATGGTAACAGAATCCATTTCATGTGGATTCCATCTCATGTTGGCCTCCGAATGCATGATAGTTAAAGCTGGTGAGAATCTGCCTTTAAAAGACAAATTGAGTATAACCTTTGAAGAAATCCACAAGGGCCGTGACGAGGATTCGAACCTGCGTCCGGGAGCACCCAGACACTGCCTTACTCGACTGAGCTACTACAGGGTAAAAGAGTTGAAACCGAAGTTCAACTGAACTTACTGGATCCCGCAGCCTCTCCGAGGCACAAACCAGGATTTTACACAACTTCCCCCCTGCACTCGAGCTATGTCAATAGGCAATTCTCCCTCTTTGCCCTTACATCATTACACCAGTGATGATTACATCAGTGTCTGGAATGCTCCCGGACGCAGGTTCGAATCCTCGTCACGGCCCTTGTGGATTTGTTCATTGATGCATCACGTTAGTGTGATTTCTGTGTGTAATGAGTTTAACCTTTGACTGTCAATAAGCAGTCTGAGAGCAATAGTACACCAAGAACTTCAACTAAATCTTGTAGATCTGAGGAAAGTGAAATCGACACCAGTATTTTAATCTATCATACTATAATGCAAGAGGAGCCACACATCTATGGATCCTCCAATAAAATCAGAAGACTCCTAGATGTTACTACTGCTCGGCTTAGACTCGGCTATAAGTATCTCTGGGAATTTTCATCATCTGCTGATGTAGACCTGACCAAATGTAAACTGTGTCAACAAAACTATTCGCACACACTCCGTCACTATGTGAAGGAGTGCGGAAAGATACGTGAATTCAGAGACAATTCTATAATAAATGTTCAAGAGATGTGTAAATATTTCAATCAAAATCTGCTGCCAGAAGTCTTGGCCAAATATCTCCAGTTTGCTAACTCTAGGTAGTAACTTAGTGTTTGTAACCTATCCACCGCTGCCCACTGGATGGGGGCGGTGTGCAGGACGGACATATCAATTGTGACACTAGCTCTCCATATATGTCAGTTGCTTAATTTAGAATGTATATTTGTGGTCGGTCATGTGCCCATTGTTGATGTGACGACGTATATTGAATTTTGTAACTAGTTCGTCAAGATTGTGACTTGCTTAGCTAAATGATTTGTGGGGTTCAGTCCCTGAGCCCATTATGTGCTTCTGTAACCCTTTCTACTACCGCCCATAAGATGGGTATGGGATGCATAATAAATGAACTAAACTAGATGTGATTTATAATACAAATATTGGAAGTGGTACATGGTTTACCTCGGGACAGTTGACGTGAATAGTAAAAATGTTCATAGTTGTTAAATAATTAAATTCCCGTACTTTCTTTTATGTCTACCTGGTTGTTTGCCTGTCTCGCTATATCGCCGCTCACTGAGAAATATTCCATAGAACTAAGCAATAATGATCTCTAAATCAATACTCAGAATTAGACATGTCACCAGCCGGTAAGCAATTGGCCATTCGTTGTAAAATTTCGCTGTGAAAAATAATTGCCGATTAGATATAAGTGAAGGCGATGAGTCACAATAACGTGGCTAAAGTATGTTGACCAGATCACACACTAGAAGGTGAAGGGACGACGACGTTTCGGTCCGTCCTGGACCATTCTCAAGTCGATTCTTGAGAATGGTCCAGGACGGACCGAATCGTCGTCGTCCCTTCACCTTCTAGTGTGTGGTCTGGTCAACATATAAGTGAAACGACGTAATGTACACACAATATGGACCAATCACTGTCGCATACGTAACAAGCGGTACAAAATAATCACTATTATAGGGTATAAAGTAAATACCATTATTTCCTATGGGGGCTATATTTTGCCTGGCCCATTTGACCGCCAGTGTCTATTGCTGGCTGTCATGTTTATCCGTCAAGCATTGACATAACGGCATGATATTGTTACATGTCACAGGGACGCAGCATGCAGGTGTTGGCCTCCTGGAACACGTATCATGTCGTATGCTGTATGAACAATACTGAACACTGTCGTATGCTGTATGAACAACAGTGAACTCTGTCGTATGCTGTATGAACAACAGTGAACTCTGTCGTATGCTGTATGAACAACAGTGAACTCTGTCGTATGCTGTATGAACAATACTGAACTCTGTCGTATGCTGTATGAACAATACTGAACTCTGTCGTATGCTGTATGAGCAACACTGAACTCTGTCGTATGCTGTATGAACAACACTGAACTCTGTCGTATGCTGTATGAACAATACTGAACACTGTCGTATGCTGTATGAACAACACTGAACACTGTCGTATGCTGTATGAACAATACTGAACTCTGTCGTATGCTGTATGAGCAACACTGAACACTGTCGTATGCTGTATGAACAATACTGAACTCTGTCGTATGCTGTATGAGCAACACTGAACACTGTCGTATGCTGTATGAACAACACTGAACACTGTCGTATGCTGTATGAACAACACTGAACACTGTCGTATGCTGTATGAACAACACTGAACACTGTCGTATGCTGTATGAACAACACTGAACACTGTCGTATGCTGTATGAGCAACACTGAACTCTGTCGTATGCTGTATGAGCAACACTGAACTCTGTCGTATGCTGTATGAACAACACTGAACACTGTCGTATGCTGTATGAACAATACTGAACTCTGTCGTATGCTGTATGAACAATACTGAACACTGTCGTATGCTGTATGAGCAACACTGAACTCTGTCGTATGCTGTATGAACAACACTGAACACTGTCGTATGCTGTATGAACAATACTGAACGCTGTCGTATGCTGTATGAACAACACTGAACACTGTCGTATGCTGTATGAACAATACTGAACTACTGTCGTATGCTGTATGAACAACACAGAACTCTTAGATATGTCTCATTTGTCAGTGCGACGGTGGAGGTCCTGGTGTGTAAACCTGGCTGAACGGGCGTGTGTAGTCGCGCTCCTTGCAGTTGAGGTACAGTGTGATACGGTATTGAATGATAGATGTTTTAAAATGTACTTTTTATATATATTTTTTTAGTTTTATGATGAATATGAGTCTTCGGAATATGATATTTTTTAATACAAAAAAAAACTGCTATATTTGTATTGTCAATTACAAATTACTAGTCTAAAGTCTCTCATTTCGCCGGAAGCGTTGTGAACAATATTGATAAAACTATATAAAATTTGGTGTTGATCAATGTACTAGCTGCAGGTGTTGCAGAGAAGTGACTTCAGAGAGTCTGAAGTTCGCATTATCGTTATCAGCCTCTGAGTGAAGAACATAAATACTAATGAAAGTCAAAAGTAACACCAATTCTGTAGAAAATATGCAGTCATCCAAAATAACAGATGTAAAGGAATATGATGAGACTTCCTGGTTGGACACTTATCAGAATGAACCAAAACACAATTGGTTCTGTTGTTATGCTGTCCATCCTCCGAATAGACAGTTCGTTTTAATACTAAATGTAATAAGTACAATCCTGACTATCGGCATAGTACATAAATACACTTAATCGCCAGAATCGCACCAAAATATTGTGAACATTAGAGTTTACCTGAAAAGCTCTATAGAAAACCACGACCTAACCAAACCTTGGGAGTGTAGGGAATGCATGTAAATAGCATTTATTGCTTCTTAATTACAATTAGCACTTAACCTATAGCTATATTGATATTACAATTTTATGAAACTAATAAAACAAAACTAAATTCTTTTAATAAATTATAAAGTAACTCAGGGGATTTTCAAATTTTGTATAAAATTTCTATTGTTTAATAAAATTGAAAAAGAAATTCTTTATATTTAAAACTTTTGTATATAGAATTGAACACGAAAACTTCCACCGAAAATTTTTAAGTGTATTAACGGAAAAGGAAGAGAATATATAGGGTGGTAAATGTACCACCACAATAAGTGTATTTATGTACTATGCAGTCAAGAATGTACATATTACATTTAGTATTAAAACGTCCTGTCTGTTCGGAGGAAGGGTTGTGTTATGTGTGAGGGTCCGCTCGGAATATCTCGGATACCTCGGAGTTTCTGTGATGCTCCATTAAAACATATCGTTGTGTTGCGGTAATAATAACGCAAGCACCACGGCCTAACACCATTACAATACCACAGTGCTTTATCATACCTTCCCAGCGCCACCGCACCGATATAGCTGTACTCTATCGATTAAATGTACAATTGTCGCATCTCAGCACGTTCTAACATCCATGATCACTGTTGTTGTTGTATTTGGTGGGTGTGCTGGACACAGCCCGCAGCCAGCTGGACCATGGCCTCAATAAAGGATATATTCTCAAACAACGACCTACTCACTGTCGTAATGGCCAAACTTGGAGACGGGAACTGTGGCTCTGTGCAAGTTTGGGGTCACGATAGGAGGTCACGCAGATTATGTTTGCTATATTTTTCCGACGCTTGAGGGGAAAGTACATCTCCACTCACATATACGTATGCGAGCTAATGACAAACACGCCCATGGCATGTCACACAGAGCATTTCCTGTGTTAAAAACAGGAGAGCTTATTATTTTTAATTATTTGCATAGACATCTTAGCCATTTATAATCTTTTCACCTAAAAAAGGAAATGTTTGTCTGCTTGTATATGTGTTTAGAGGTCAGATGCTTCAGGGTAGACTCACTAAACTTTGCAGAAGTAATGGTGTGATAAGAGACCTGGTGGCTTTAGCAACCTCCCCTCCCCCCCCCCCCCTGAAGATGACCCCGACGCCAATGTCCCTCCTTCATGAAGTTTTTGGATATGAAATATTCAGTCCAAAGTCAATAGATTTTATAAACATTTTAAATAATATATTCTGAAATTGATTTTCAAAATACATGTTCATATAACAGATATATATTATGGGTGTAACCTTTTAGTTACATTGATTGGACAGAGGAGTATGTGGCAAGAGGAAATGGGCGAAGAGCATGCATGGGTAGGGAGGTAAGAGCCAGGATATGGCCATGTGTGGGAAGGGAGGGAAGACACGACAAATGTCTGTAGACCAACATGGGTGGGGGAGGGTTGTGGGGGTATATAATGAGGGTGAGGGAAGGGACAATTGAAGGGAGTACAGGTGGAAGATGTTTGATGGGAAGTGGACATGTGGGAAGATGTCTGCTATAATGAAGACAATGTCTATTGATGATAGATGCTGAGATGTGTAGAGACAGCAAGAAAGTTTGTGAAGAGAGATAGAGGGAGGCTGCGAGAAGGGGAAAATGGGGATGCTGTGAGTGGGTGATCTGGACGATGGATTGATCTGGGTCCCGCCGGGTACCACATAAGGTACATCATATAATTTATATATATATTATGATCTTTGAAGAGTTATTTTGAAAATGTGGTCAGTATACAGTATATATACTGAACATCCTCTCAATCACAACAATTAATACGTGATGAAAAATATGAGTGTCAGACCACGAAGGAAGGATTGATACAGGAATTTTCTTGAGTAGTTTCATATTTAATAATACATCTTCAGATCCTTCTGAAGATGTATTATTAAGTACGAAAGTACTTAATGAAGTTCCTGTTTCAATCCTTCCTTCGTAGCCTGACAGAATATATATATATATATATATATATATATATATATATATATATATATATATATATATATATATATATATATATATAATATATATATATATATATATATATATATATATATATATATATATATATATATATATATATATATATATATATATATATGTGTATATATATATATATATTATTAAATATGACCGAAAAAGTAAGATTAATAATTCTAACACGAATTTTCTCAATCTTTCGTACATTTCTTTTCACTGTTGGGTGAGTGAAACAGTGAAAAGAAATGTACGAAAGATTGAGAAAATTCGTGTTAGAATTATTAATCTTACTTTTTCGGTCATATTTAATAATATATGTCTACAGGAAACACTGCTACCAAAATATACTAATATATATATATATTATATATATATATATATATATATATATATATATATATATATATATATATATATATATATATAGATAGATAGATAGATAGAAAGATATAGATAGATAATTATACAAACACTAATACATATACAGTAAAATTATACATTATACATATATAATATAATTATACACGAAAATATACAAACGTGTTAGTGTCACCCCTCTAATCATCCCCCCCCTCCCCATACCCGCTAGTGTGTACCGTCACCCAACCCATGAGTCACCCCACTTGCCCCACCCCAACCGCGGCCGCCACCTCACGCTACGTCTGCCTAGCGCCCGCCCAGCGCCCGCCCAGCGCCCGCCCAGCGCCCGCCCAGCGCCCGCCGAGGGCCCGCCCAGCGCCCACCCAGCGCCCGCCCAGCGCCCGCCCAGCGCCCGCCGATGTCGCAGGTCACGACTGACAGCCAGGCTTCTCTCAGCCAAGAGGAGCCATCAAGCGACGACAAGTACGGCACATGCCAAGTGTGTGACAAGGTGTGGAGACTCAAGCGTAACGGAGATGTGCGCAAGCATGCTCGCAACGGAACCTATTGTCCGGATATGTGGCGCCCTCCCAAAGAGGGTATCAATCAAGGCCCCACTCCAGCAGTCAGGGAAAACACCTCCTACAGCTTCATTTCGACTGAGAATCTACTAGAAGCCATCAAAGCAACATCGGTTGGAACCTTGCAGCACATCCCCAAAGCTGCCCGGCCCCAGGCAGCAGCCAAACTATCCAGCCTCTTGAAAAAGGTCAATGACTCCCCCGGAACCATCCAAGCATGGCGCAATTTCTCCTGTTTGGAAACATATGCCTAGCTGTCCCTGCAAGGAGAGACACATCACTAGCTTCCTCAGTCATTATGGCTATAAATAGTTTTCCTAGAGAGGACAACCAGGCACCCCTCCCCACCTGTGCCAAAAACACCCACGGCAGGAAAGGTATCAACAGCAGAACCGAGGCATCCAAAATCAGAGCAACAGTCAACAAGAAAATAGAAGAAGGCAACACAATAGGGGCGATCAGCGTCATCACCAGTGAAGCCACAGTTGCCACCAGGGATGCCAATACAGCACAAGCCCTGAGGGAAAAACACCCACCCAGAGCTCCTCGTGACGACAGTGTTCCCCTAGTCGGTGTCACCAGAGCAGAACCCCTGTGTGTGCTCGAATCCATGGTGCATAAAGCAGCTTTATCCTTCCCACCAGGATCTGCAGGTGGGTTCACAGGACTAAGACCCAACCACATCAAACAAATGCTCAACCCTGCACTGGGAGACATTGCACAGGGCCTCCTGGTGGAACTAACTAGATTCGCCAACACATGTCTAGCTGGCAACATACCAGAGACCATACGGCCTCTCTTTTTTGGCGCTACCCTCTGTGCCCTGAGGAAAAAAGATGGAGGAATCAGACCGAGAGCTGTTGGCAATTCACTCCGGCGTCTCGTCGATAAAGCTGCTGCTAGAGCAGTTAGTCAGGCAGCAGCCGACATGCTGAAGCCAAAACAGCTTGGGTTAAGCATTCCCCAAGGGTGTGAAGCAGCGGCTCATGCAGCTGCACGAGCCGCTGCCGCATACATTGCCAACATTACGGATGAATAAGCCCTGATAAAGCTGGACTTCAAAAATGCTTTCAATCTGGTTAGAAGTGATGCAGTACTCAGTGCAGTTCATCGCCTTTTTCCTTCCCTCTACCCGTTTGTAAACTCATGCTACAGCAAGAATCTAACTCTGCTTTTTGTGGAACATGAAATTGAATCACAAGAAGGTGTCCAACAGGGTGACCCCCTTGCTCCTTTTCTGTTCTGCCTAGTCATCAAAGAAGTCACCGATAACCTGTCCAGTGAGCTCAACATTTGTTTTGGACGATGGTACTCTAGCCCGCTCCCCAGCCTCACTCTTGGACGACATAAGAATAATTCAGGAGCAAGGAGCAAGCCTAGGCCTCACTATGAACCCTTCCAAGTGCGAAATAACCTCCACCAACCAGCACATAATAGAGCAAATAAAGGTTGTTTTGCCTGACATTCATACAACCAACCCTGAGGACAGCACACTCCTAGGTGCTCCTCTTGGAAGGAATGCCATCGACGGGGTCCTTAGTAAGATCACTGACCTGAAGAGGATGAACGAGAGGATTGAAGACATCGATGCTCATGATGCACTTTACCTCATCACCATATGCTTGTCCCTCCCCAGGCTGACCTACTTTCCAAGATATTCGCCAGCTTTCAACAATATCAAATTAGAAGAGCACGACAGCTTGCTGAAATCAACACTAGAAAAAGCCCTCAATCTTTCCCTCAGCGACTTACAGTGGAAACAGGCCGCCCTTCCTGTCAGACTCGAGGACCTTGGCGTGCGCACAGCAACACAAATTGCTGTACCAGCATTCCTGTCCTCTTCAGTGGGGGTCTGACAACTTGGTGAAGGAAATCCTACCTGAGCACCTAGTTCAACAGGCAGGGGTACATGATCCCAGCTTCATAGACTGCACAACCAAATGTGTCTCTCTTGCAGGTCCAGCACCCCAACCGCCTCCTTCTGAAGCCCATAAGCAATCCAGCTGGGATCGCCCCATTGCCGACCAACAAGCTGCGACTTTGCTAGAAGCTGCGACAACACCACATAACACTGTCCAACTTAGAGCTGTAGTAGCTCCCCATGCAGGTGATTTCCTATTAGCAACCCCAATGTCAGCAACCGGCACCCGTCTCACACCGCAGGCCCTCCGAATTGCCGTGGCTCTCCGCCTCACTGCCCCAATCCACATCGAATACAGGTGTATTTGCGGCGAGGCAGAGGCCGACAGGTACAGACGACTTGGCCTTCTCTGCCAAAGGACAGGAGGATGGCACACAAGACACGGCGAGGTCAATGACATTATTAAGAGAAGCCTTACCACAGCCGGTTGTCCAGCAGAGAGAGAGCCCCGTTACCTAATGTCCCGCAACCCTGATGAGCCTGTCGGTCGCCCAGACGGAATCACGGTGAGCCCCTGGAAGAATGGTAGACAGCTGGTGTGGGACTACACTTGCGTTTCAACTTTGGCCGATACCTATGTTGACTTCAGTGCTACACAAGCAGAAGGAGCTGCCAATCACCGGGAAGCGGCCAAGTCACGTAAATACGGAGACCTTGAGCACCACTACTATTTTGTTCACATTGCCTCAGAGACACTTGGTGCCTGGGGTAAAAGTGCTGCTAGCTTTTTGAAGGAGTTGGGGTCTAAGCTAATCGAAACAACTAGAGACCCTAGAGCTGCCAGTTTTCTTTTTCAGCGCCTTAGTGTGGCAATCCAGAGAGGAAATGCTCACTGCATCCATGGTTCCTGCCTGCCATCTGAGGAGCTAGAGGAGCTGTTCAGCTTGTGACAAGCAGCCTTGTACCCTGCATGTAATCAATATTGTAACTTTTTTCTGTAATGACATTTTCAAATAAAGTTAGATAAATATACACACATACCAAAAGAATAGGGGTGGTAGGAGAATGGCTATGGGTCCCTACACTTGCACCAGAGGTGGTACCCCTTCAAGGAGTTTTTGAGAAAAAAAAAATAAATAAAATATATATATATATATATATATATATATATATATATATATATATATATATATATATATATATATATATATATATATACATACATATGTCGTACCTAGTAGCCAGAATGCACTTTTCGGTTTACTATGCAAGGCCCGATTTACCTAATAAGCCAAGTTTTACTGAATTACTATATTTTCTCTAACTTTTTTCTTATGAAATGATAAAGCTACCCATTTCATTATGTATGAGGTCAATTTTTTTTTATTGGAGTTAAAATTAACGTAGATATATGACCGAACCCAACCAACCCTACCTAACCTAACCTAACCTATCTTTATAGGTTAGGTTAAGTTAGGTAGCCGAAAAAGTTAGGTTAGGTTAGGTAGGTTAGGTAGTCGAAAAACAATTAATTCCTGAAAACTTGACTTATTAGGCAAATCAGGCCTTGCATAGTAGGCTGAGAAGTGCGTTCTGGCTACTAGGTACGACATATATATATATATATATATATATATATATATATATATATATATATATATATATATATATATATATATATATATATATATATATTAGTATATTTTGGTAGCAGTCTTTCCTGTACACATATATTATTAAATATGACCGAAAAAGTAAGATTAATAATTCTAACACGAATTTTCTCGATGTTTCTTATATTTCTTTTCACTGTTCAGTTACCATCAACAGTGAAAAGAAATAAAAGAAACATAGAGAAAATTCTATGTTATATATATACATATATATATATATATATATATATATATATATATATATATATATATATATATATATATATATATATATATATATAAATAAATAACTGAAAAACTCCCAAGAAGTGACTTGAACCCATACTGTCAGAAGCACTCTGCAACTGATGTACAGGATCCCTTAACCACTCGACCATCACGACTGGACAAAAGAGGATGGTAGCCTCGGCTAATTCCCCATCCTCCCGCCGGCACTCTGATGGTAATCTTGGGCATGACATTTTATCAAATCATCTCATTCTTTGGGGCACACGTGAGGAACACAAATGCGAACAAGCCTGAACGGTCTCCAGGCATATGTGCAACTAAAAACTCACACCTCAGATGTGACTCAAACCCATACTGCCAGAAGCACTCTGCAACTGATGGACAGTATCCCTTAACCACTCGACCATCACGACCGGACAAAGTGACCGGAGTCACTTCTGGGGTGTTAGTTTTTAGTTGCATATATGCCTGGGGACCGTTCAGGCTTGTTCGCATTTGAGTTCCTCACGAGTGCCTCAAAGAATGAGGTGATTGTATTCTACTGCTTCAAAATCAAATCTATCAGGGAGTACAAACCAATTATTTGTAATACCATTTATCAGTCGTAAGTCGTTAGAGGCAGAGGTAATATTCAAGACCCAATACCATACATGAAGCTATCTTAAAACAGAAAAGATGTCACAGGTTTGTGGGTATTCAATAAAATTCAGAAATTCCATACCCCCTTCGTTTACCTTCGCTTCATGTTCCTCCCTCAAGAACCAGGAACCAAACAAGGCGGCAAATATGACTTTCAGATAGATTTACCCTTCGCACGAAGACCGCAATTTCGCCTCTCTTACCACTCGAAATACGCAAAGGTAAGGAACACATCTTGGCACCAGGTTCAGGACCAAGCAATATCACTTCAACAGTTTAATACCTTGTAAATGTGTGTCTTGGGATAGAATGACATTCAATAAAATATATAATACCTGCATTGTTCTAGATAACTGTAAAGAAAAGTACAGTTTTATCTTTCAAACGTAAAAGAAACTAATGATATGTAAATAATAATAATAATAATAATAATAATAATAATGAAGAATAGACAAAACATGTGTAAATGTATTCTTAAATAGAGTTTTCGTTCAACTTACATTGTCTATCAAGGAGCTGTAAACAGTGAACGTTGTTTACAGTACCATGATTTAGGATGCTGGTACTTCCGAAGATTTGCTTTAATTTAATAATATTTGTACATATGTAATGAGTCCTTTCTTCGCCTTCATTCAAGCACGAGGGTTTTGCAAAGTCTCACAATAATAATAATATTACAATAATGATAATAAAAATAATAATAATAATTTTATTATAATAAACACATAGAGATTATTATTATTATTGTTATGGAATTGTTTACTTAGAATAATTATACATAATACTGTATTTAACCTACAACTACATACATCACAATAGCTTCTCCTTACGTTGCAAGAAAGTCTTAAATGTATCACATATTTTACTGGCCATACACAAATTGGATTTCCTGCACGTCTAATATGTGACTTGGTGCTTCCTGCAGGCACCGCCAGCTTGCACATTATTGACATGTGACTCACTTGCCAGCGTCTGCAGGGATGAAGGCACCAGAGCGGCCCTTCCACCATCCTTCGTGAAACTTGGATAATATGGGAGAAAATATTTTCTTTCCATAGAGTAAGCAAAGAGGGTCGAAAAGATAAAGAAAACTGAAACAAAATATGTAATATATTTCTTTCTAATGTGTCTTGTACATTGATAATGTTTATACGAAGCACAGAACTTGAGAATAATCGCGGACATGGCTTTTCTTATCTTGATAAAAATGTTTTTTCTCATCTGACTTGAGAATTTTTTTTGCATGATTATAACTATTGAACTGCCATTTACGCCATCATTTTTATCACCGACGCACTTGGATAGGAAAGTCTTGCATCCGCTTGTACTGTCCATGCATATGACTGAATTGAATACTCTCTCAGAGACTGACTAGCCGAAGGACTGGAGGGAAGACTAGCCTCAAGATCAGTCGTGAATACTGACGCCTTTCTGGTTAACGTATCAGAACCGGTTCTGCCTGTCGGGTGTCTTTGTCAGAAGACATCATATATTTGAAGTCAAAGCGAGTGCAACAGGACGTTGGAGAAGCTCGTAATGCACTTGGCTTGGTTGAATTACACGAACTTCCTCAGACATGCAAACAATTACATTCAATGCACTAATCTTAAGCTCTTAAACCTATATAAACAACACTCAAGTGTGTTCATATATCGATACGTTTATACATGTCTCGAATTCCCAACGTCTTCACACACGCAGCCGCACTAAACACCCAGACACGTACAAATACGCTAACTGGAATACATTTTAAAACAAAGACATACAAGTAGGAGCTCACACATTCACACAAAAATTAATTAGAAGTTCCATTTGATTGATTGACAGTTGAGAGGCGGGCCAAAAGAGCAGAGTTGAACCCCCGCAAGAAAACTAGGTGAATACAATTAGGTGGTGAATACGCACACACTCACAGTCGACATCACGCCAGACCTCTCCTATGAAGCTCATATCAAGTGAATAACATCAGCGGCATATGCCAGGTTGGCTAACAAAAGAATGGCCTTTAGAAACTTGTGTAAGGAATCTTTCAGAACATTATATACCACATATGTCAGACCAATCCTGGAGTATGCAGCCCCAGCATGGAATCCATATCTTGTCAAGCATAAGGCTAAACTGGAAAAGGTTCAAAGGTTTGCCACCAGACTAGTACCCGAACTTAGTGGTATGAGCTACGAGGAGAGACTACGGGAATTAAACCTCACGTCACTGGGAGACAGAAGAGTTAGAGGGGACATGATCACTACATACAAGATTCTCAGAGGAATTGATAGGGTTGTTAAAGACAGACTTTTTAACACAAGAGACACACGTACTAAGGGACACAGGGGGAAATTGAGTGCCCAAATGAGCCATAGAGACGTTAGAAAGAATTGTTTCAGTGTCAGAGCAGTAGACAAATGGAATGCATTTGAAAGTGATGTGGTGGAGGCTGACTCCATACACAGCTTTAAGTGTAGACATGATAGAGCTCAGTAGGCTCAGGAACCTGTACATAAGTTGATTGACCGTTGAGAGGCGGGACCAAAGAGCTAAACCCTCGCAAACACAATTAGGTGAATATAATTAGGTGAGTACACACACACACACTGAAGCAAGAAAGAGAGGGGTGGGCAGACTGCATATTTTGGATTGACCAGAAAGCCGTTGACACAGCACCACACAAGAGGCTAGTGAAAAAGCTGAAGATGCAGGCAGGAGAGAAAGGAGAGGTACTCCATTGGATAAGGGAGTACCTAAGTAACAGAATACAGCCAGTCACTGTGAGGGGTGAGGTCTCAGATTGGCGAGGCGTCACCAGTGGAGTCCTGCAGGGTTCAGTCCTTGGGCCTATACTGTATCTGATATATGTAAATGATCTCCCAGAGGGTATATACTCGTTTCTCTTAATGTTTGCCGATGATGCAAAAATTATGAGGAGGATTAAAACAGAGGATGACAGAAGGAGGCTACAAGATGACCAAGACAGACTGAATGAATGGTCCAACAAATCGCTGTTGAAGTTCAACAAGAGTAAACGTAAAGTAACGAAACTGGGCGGTGGAAACAGGACTTAATTGAGATGCGGGACCAAAGAGCTCAACCCCCGCAAACACAATTAGGTGAATACAATTAGGTGAGTACACACACACACACACACACACACATTTCCCATTACACAGGATACATAATGGGAAATGAAGTACTTAATAAAAAGGACAAAGAGAAAGATCTAGAAGTGGATATCCCACCAAACCTGCCTTCTGAAGACCAAATAAAAAGAATAACATCGGCGGCGTATGCGAGGCCGGCTAACATCAGAACTGCCTTCAGGAAGCTGTGTAAGGAATCATTCAGAACCCTGAATACCACATATGTAAGACCAATCCTGTAGTATGCTGTCCCAGCATGGAGCCCGCACCTTGTCAAGCACAAGACGAAGCTTGAAAAAGTTCAGAGGTATGCCACTAGGCTAGTCCCAGAACTAAGAAGCATGAGATACGAGGAAAAGCTGCGAGAAATGCACCTCACGACGCTGGAAGACAGAAGAATAAGGGGAGACATGATCACTACCAACAAAATTTTCAGAGGAATTGACTGGGAAGACACGGATAAACTGTTAAATACTTGAGGTACGAGAACAAGGGGACACAGGTGGAGACACTGTGATGAAATGAGCCACTGGGAAGTTAGAATTTTTTTTTCAGTACCAGAGTAGTTAACAGGTGGAATGCATTAGGCAGTGATGTGGTGGAGGCTGACTCCATACACAGTTTCAAATGGAGATATGATAGAGCCCAGTAGGCTCAGGAATCTGTACACCTGTTGATTGACAATTGAGAGGCGAGTCCAAAGAGCCAGATCTCAACCTCCGCAAGCACAACTGAGTGAGTAAACACAAACTCTCAGACGCTTTCTCTCTTTTTCAAGCTCTCTCCCTCTCTCATCCTTCTCTATCTTTTCTCTCCTCTCACCGGATCACAGATTCCCTCTACCTCTCACCAACAATTCCCCCGTCTCTCTCTCCCGGTCTCCCTCAAGCTACACTCACCCACTTTAAATTTACTAACCAACTGGCTGCTCCCTCTCTCTCCTCTTGCCTTCCCGCTGCTTGGTCTCTCACTACAGGATGAGAATGGAGAGGAGGATGGGACAGTTTGCCGAAAAGAAGAAAGAGGCGGAAAGTGGAGGAGGGATGCTGGAGTTTGGAGAGTCAAAGAAAGTAAACAAGCGATATTGGCCGGCCAGAACTAGAGACAATTTTCAGTCTAGCCAGTACAAATATCACGAAGGAAGTGAAAGTGATCAAAGGTCTGTATACAAGAACACAGTCAACCACTCAACAAACTTTGAAGCCGAACTAAGTGATCCAACGAGGACAAAAAGACACTTAAAGGATAACCAGTCCACATTGGTAATGGAGCAAACAGGATCAGTGTTCTGAGAACACAATCTGGTGATATAAGTTTTGCAGGAAATAACAATGCAGCCACTTCGCAAATAAAATAAGTAGTTCCAATTAACACTGCAAAAAATGCAATAATACTTGAGGAACTTAAAGTGCTGGAAGAGAGAAGTATAATGTAATGAACAGAGATGTTGCGAAAATTATCATAACAGGATTTTATTTGAAAGAATATGACAGTAAAATTTAATTATAAGGTTGTGAGGTTAGGCTCGAAAAGGCATAAGATAAATTGACTGGTAAAGACGAATTTCACAAATGAGGAAATAAGGGAATATTCTAGGGAAAAATTCTTCAACATGTACAAGGGAATAAAGATATATTTGTCATAGGAATATGATAAAAGAAGAGAAAGCTTCACACACTTAGATGAGACAGACGTGAAAGGCAAGTGAGAAAAATTGGAAAAATAGACCTTCTTACTTCTCCAATTGTAAGCTTCAACAGTAGGATGAACCCTCCCAGGATCACCTCTCTTACTACCCACTACTATTCAATGTCCATTAATTCAATCCAAACCCTATTCTTCAATACTTAAATACTTCCATTCATCTGGGCTCTAAGAGACTCGACCCGCTGACCCCACGCATGTGAGGCCGAAGCTCTATCGACCGAGCTATTGAGTAGTCTTAATAAGGAAAGTTATTATAGTTATTAGGCATTTTACTTAAATATTTCCCCTGCCCTGACCTTCTCTCTGACCCACAATTATCTTCATATCTCCATTTAACAGTAAATCATAACCTATACATATTCTCTCCTCTCCAAACTCTTTCTAGATGCATCACGTTGCTAGAAATTGTCCACATCAGAAAGATAAAGGTTGAGGGATGAGCCTGTAAGTGAGCAAGCAATGAAAGAAATATTTGTTAATGTCATGTTCACCAATACGGCTCGGTAACCACACAAGAAGACTGAAGAAAGAGGACAGGCAGATTGGGAAACTCTGATGTAATTGTGCTCACTAAATTACTTGCACTTACCGCTTACTATATTAAATAAGAACCTGCAATGTACAGAAGAATTATAAGAAAGGTAGAATTCAGAATTTTAATAATGTCAATATACAAAACGAGAACAAGTCAGAGAGCACTCATGTACAGGGCAGAGTTGAAGACCCAAAGTCCCATTTGACGAAAGATTTGTAGATGACTTATAATGTTGCAAATGTCGTGTTCTGAGACACCATGATAATGATCAAGTTTTCACATATCAGTTCGATGTGTTGCAGTTACGAAGTCTATGAACGAAACGAATCTGAGGATCATGATTAGTAAGAATTTTAAGCCAAAAAGTTATTGCATATTTGTTGTGAATGGAACAAATAGAATACTGGGATTTATTTATTGTAGCACTACAATAAAACAGTTAAATTTATTCATAACCTGAATGTTGCTCCAGTTATGCTTTATTATTTAGATTATATAGCTCAATTTTGCTCGCCATACTAAATAATGGACATAAATTAATTTAAACGAATTACAAAGAGAAAGACAAAGTTAATCATACAAATTAAGAAACATTTCTTATTGAAAAGGCCTAATTTAAATCCCCCAGAAAGGCATAGTGTTGGGAAGACATGAAATAAAGTACACAAATGGATAAAAGGATGTAAAACACGAAAATAGTAATATGCTAAATATATCAACATGAAACAATGCACGCAAATGGGAAGATTGTAGATCCAGGGAAAGACCAGGGTAAATACTGGTTTTGAAAATAGGATGGTTAGTCTGAAGAACAAATTACAAGCATAGTTGACGTGGAATTAGTGGATTGTTTGAAACGTAGGTTAAATATATATATGAATGAGTTAGGGAGGATATAACTAGGGGAGCTGTGTCATATTGGTCAAAGGCCTACTTCTGAACACACCCGCTTTATCTCCCTCAGACACCCCATCTTCTTCTCTGTGTGAAGAGACACACCATCTCGTGTGCCACTTCAAGTACACCTTAACGTCTCCTCCGTCACTGTAACCAACTGGAATACTCACTGCCACTGTACCTGTAAACATCTTCACACCTTCCTCATTACTAATCACACACACACCTCTCCTTCTCCCCTCCCCCATCATACTTACAATCCCCCATTTCATCCCTACTCCCGTCTCTCCCCCCTCCGTCTCTCTCCACACACACACACACCCTCATACCTCTCCTCCCCATCGGCCCCACCCCACACACACTCTTCATCATCTCCCTAAGCAAATATCCAACCTTTCTTTCCCCCTCCCTCCTTCACATCTCTCCAGTCATCCCCACCACACACAAACACCTTCGCTGCCTCCCTCAGTACTGTACACATTTTCACCACACACACACACACACACACAATCACTGTACGCACAAAGATTGCACACACAAAGCAAATCTCTCATATGACAGCTCAATCTCCTGTTTAGAGAGTACTTATAGTAATGATGTGAACCATCGGACATATATCCTGACGAAAAGGACGATTAGAAAGTAGATTTTGGTAGAGAAGATAAAGCCAGCAAGCAATAACATACGGCACGATGTCAACCCAGATATAGTGGACAGGGAGGGGAAAAATTTTCCTCTCACCTTTCGGGATGGTGGACGGACCCATCACGGCGCCGGGTAAATGCCTACCTTCTCCTTCTATAACCCCCCCCCCCCCCTTAGCCTCTCTGTTACCCATCTCTCAGTTAACACCGTGAAGTCGACCACAGCTGCCAGCTAACGACTGGCAGAGGGGGGGGGGGGGGCTCCGCGTCGCTGGCCTGGCAGAGGGGGGGGGGGGGGGGCTCCGCGTCGCTGGCCTGGCAGAGGGGGGGGGGCTATGCCGGAACCCCCAAAGCCCTACGCGGCCTTAGCTGCGGTAACTCATCTACCTTGAGGTTACCTTGAGGTGTTTTCGGGGCTTAGCGTCCCCGCGGCCCGGTCGTCGACCAGGCCTCCTCGTTGCTGGACTGGTCAACCAGGCTGTTAGTATCTAGCACATAATTATTCAAGAACATGTGTAATGTTAATAAGCATAAACTTACACTGATCAAAGGAGTTACGGCAAGAATGTACGATTGCTGGGAACATAAAAATTTTAAATATCAATGTTTAATTCATTTATTCATAAATGTAATAATGAAAGCACAATTATTTTTTCTTATTAACTGGAGAAAAATGTACATGTAAATATTTACATTTATACTTTGCAATAGAGTAGCACCTCTGGCTGGAAGAAGGGGGACCCTTAGCCTCGGAGGAAACCACACATAACGCATTAGAGGGAATGTTTAGGTCCCCTCCAATACTGTTTCTGTGTGCTTTTCTCCTACCACCCCCTTCCTTTTGATTTTTTTTGGTTTATTATGTATTTAAAGGTTGCATGATATACGTTGGTTGATACAAAGAGTGCTTAAAGGTTATAGATCTCTTGAAACTCCTCCGCATTCGGACAGGAACCGAGAATGCAGCAGGCGTTTCCCCTCTGGATTGCCACACTGAGGCGCTGAAACAGAAAACTGGCAGCTCTTGGGTCTCTCGTGACGTCAATGAGCTTGGAGCCCAATTCCTTGAGAAATCCCAAGGCACTCTATCCCCAGGGGCCATGCGTCTCAGACGCTATGGGAACAAAGATGTATCGACCTTCCAATCGCCTGTATTTGGCTGATTTTGCTATTTCCCTGTGGTTGGCCGCCCCACCTGCTTGATCAGCTCCGAGGTGTACATGGGTGTCAGCCAGGGTGGATACACATGTGTAGTCCCACACCAACTGTCTACCCTCCTTCCAGGAGTATATGGTGATGCCATCAGGGCGAAGTGCGGGGAAATCCGTGTCTTGGATCCTAGGATACGAGATTCTCTCACCGCTGGGCACTGAACTGAGACGAGGCTTCTCTTGATGATGTCATTGACCTCGTTGTGTCTTGAATGCCAGCCCTTTGTGCTTCCGCAATGCAACCCATGCAGTCCGTATTGGTCTGTTTCCACCCTGTTGCAAATACACTTGTATTCAGTGTGAATTGGGGCACCAAGGCGGAAAGCCACGGCTCTAGACGCGTGCCCATTGCTGACATGGGTACTGCCAGTACTCATGTACGACATGGGTTTATACTTATGTAATAATAATTTATATATTATAAATTTATAATCATGTGGACGATTAGAGAGGAGATAATCGAAAAACTTTTTTTTTTTTATTTTCGTTCCTAATGAAACCTCAACTAACTATCCGAAGCCTAATACACCCCATCTGAGGTCTATACAGTACATATATTAGCATAGTATACTAGGAATATTTAAATTTGTGTTTAGCTATATTTTACGGGACTGTATGAAGTGAATAGTGCCAAATTCTATTCGTCTATTACGTCAATATATGTACGATGGTCAACATAGTTAAAAAACTGCTATCGAAGCCGGAGAATGGGTTGCTTATGTACCTGAGTTTTAAATACCAATATTAGAATGCATTAACACACACACATTTAGGTACATCTGCCTTTGTGCAGCTACGCTAGACTATATGACGGGGGAGTACAGAGTGTATAAGAAAAAACTAGCTCAGTGATGTTAAAACTCCCCATTACATCGGATGGTTAGTCATACAGGCATGAGCAAGTATATGAGTAAATTATAAAGTCTGCGGAATTGACTCAGAAAATTTAACTTCCAACGAGAACAAGAAGATTGATAACACTGTTGGCCGATACTCTTTCAAAGGAGGTATTGTGACCGACCCCGATCTCCTATTACAGTCCCCCATACAATTATCTGTAATCCAACACAGTTCACCGAGGCAAGCTCCATGTGTCTGGCCGCCAAAGATGGATAGAAATCTAATTCTGTTTTACAGGTATAGATGAAGGTGGGAGCTGGGAGATGAGGCACGACACAAGATGCCCCATGGGAGAGGAAACTCCCATGAAATCGGACAGAGAGATATGGACGGGGGGGTAGATTTGACACCAAACCTGTTACCAATATTTTAAATCAAACTAGTATTATAAGTTCTCTATACATGGTTAACCAACATAAGAACTGCCTTAGGGCATCTGTATGTACGGTGTACGTGAGGCCAGTGTTAAGAGGATGACCTCTGTAATGGAGAGCAGCAAGTGACGATGGAACATTAGGTCTCAGTAAACTGTATCTTCCTAGAGTTTCAAAAGGTAACTGATTCCGTTCCTCATGCCGCTTGGGCTGGACGGTAGAGCAAAGGTCAAGCTTCATACAGGTTGGCGTTCTATTCCCGACCGTCCAAGTGGTTGGGCATCATTCTATCCCCCCGTTCCTTCCCAAAGCCATATCCTGATCCCTTCCAGGTGCAATATAATCATAATGGTGTGGTACTTTCCCCAGTTGGTTCCCTTTTCCTTCCCTGTTCCTCATGAACTGTTGGAGGAGGAAGAAATGGTGAAATAAGCTCTGAAGATGTGGGATGAGAGAAAACAGGAGGGCAACATGCCCTAAAAAAGTGTCCTGAGGGACTCCAATGTGGGGCTGATTATTAGAGGGACGATACATCACTTGCGTCGAACTATCGTCCAAAACTATGTAACACTGAAAAAAAAGAGACTAACAAACTCCAGAAGTGAGCATGTATGATTTCGCAAGAATTCTTTCCCAACTAGTGTAATGTAATGAAGATGGGAAAGGAAGAATGTAGACCAAAATATATCTACACCATAATGGAAAGCCAACTGCAGGAATCGAGAAATGAAACAGGTTCTGAGATAGATATAATGACACAACAACCTCAGTGCCACCTATAAACAGGTTAATATCGTTATCACGTGGTGAGCTAGCCAGCATGAGAAAGACATTTAAAACCACAAATTAGGACGCTTACGAACAATCAATACAGCCTATGTTAGATTAACACACGAATCAACACAGCACCGCTCTGAACTCGGCCCAATGAATTGCAAGAAAAATAATTACAAAACACAGGTTTGCAAAAACATATTTTTGCAAGAATTGAGCTATAAGAATAAGTTTAGAGAACTAAATCTCACGACCAAAGAAGAGATAAGAAAGAAAAGGGATATGATTGCAACATACATAATACTGAAGGGAATACACAAGGTGGACACCAAAGGTGTCTATATGTAGAGAAAGTATGGCAAGAGAACAGAGGCGGAGACTGGAATTGTAAAGTAGTCAAAGAAAGTTAAGGAAACACAGGTAACAAACATGGATATTCAACAAGTGGATTTTATTGAAAGAAGTTATGGAAGCCACCTCTTCCCACAACTTTAAAGCCAGATTCGACCAAAATATTTAAATTGTAACGCAAAATGGTACAAGAGGATAGATAGATAGTGCATACAGAGCGCATCCTCACTCCCTCCTCCGTACACACTCTTAGCTAACTGATGTTAGGAAAGCACACACACACACACACACACACACACACCGATACACACACACACACACACCGATACACACACACACACACACACACACACACACACATACACACACACACACACACACACACACACACACACACACACACACACACACACACAGAAGAAAGTGAGCTTCAAGGCGATGTACACTAACATAGATGGGATTTCACATAAAACAAGTGAACTTGGAGAATGGGCATTAGAAGAAAACCCAGACATAATAGCACTCACAGAAACAAAGTTAACGAAAATCATAACAAATGCAGTGTTTCCACAGGGCTACTATGTAGTGAGGAAAGAGAGAGAAGGGAGAGGAGGAGGTGGTGTAGCTCTGCTACTATGAGAAGGTTGCAGTTTCGAAGAGATGGTAATTCAGAACTGTGAAGGTTTCAGTGACTACATTTCAGGCACCATAGCAACTGGAGGACAGAAAATTATAATAGTAGTCATATATAACCCCCCACCAAATGACAGAAGACCCAGACAGGAATATGATAGAAACAACTTGGCCACCATCAACATAATAGAGAGAGCAGCTTCTGTGGCTAGCAGGAACGGATCCAGACTTCTAATCATGGGAGACTTCAACCATGGGAAGATAGATTGGGGGAACAGAGACCCACATGGAGGCCCAGACACATGGAGAGCTAAGCTGCTGGATGTGGCAACAAGAAACTTTCTAAGTCAACACGTCAAGGGACCGACAAGAATGAGAGGAGGGGATGAACCAGCCTTGCTTGATCTGATATTTACCCTAAATGAGTCGGATATAAGGGAAGTTAAGTTGGAAGCCCCCTTGGAAATGAGTGATCATAGTGTATTGAGCTTTGAGTACCTGGTTGAGCTGGGAATTATCACCCCCAAAAAAACACTGGGAACCAAAGGGCTGGCATACCGAAAGGGAAACTATGAGGAAATGAATAAATTCCTATGGGATATACATTAGGACACAGAACTCGGAACCAAGTCCGTACAAGACATGATGGACTATGTCACCCAAAAATGTCAGGAGGCTGTAAGCAGGTTTGTCCCAGCCCGACAGGGAAAAACAGAGAAGCAAAGGAAGAATCCGTGGTTTAATAGGGAATGTATGAAAGCAAAGGAGCAGAACAAAAGGGCATGGAGGAACTTCCGTAATAACAGAACACCAGAAAGTAGAGAGAGATACCAGAGAACCAGGAACGAGTATGTCAGTGTGAGAAGAGCAGCTGAGAAAAGGTATGAAAATGATATAGCTAATAAAGCCAAGACCGAACCCAAGCTACTACACAGTCACATCAGGAGGAAGACAACAGTGAAGGAACAGGTGATGAAACTTAGGGTGGGCGAGGACAGGTACACGGAGAATGACAAAGAGGTGTGTGAAGAACTCAACAAAAGGTTCCAGGAGGTCTTTACAATAGAACAGGGAGATGTCGCGGCGCTAGAAGAGGTGGCAGCAAACCAGGTGACCTTGGATAGGTTCTAAATTACAAGAGATGAGGTCAAGAAGCACCTATTGGAGCTGGATGTGAGAAAAGCTGTTGGGCCGGATGGAATCTCGCCATGGGTATTGAAAGAGTGTGCAGGAGCACTTTGCCTACCACTCTCCATAGTGTATAGTAGGTCACTGGAAACGGGGGACCTACCAGCAATATGGAAGACTGCTAATGCAGTACCAATATACAAAAAGGGTGACAGACAAGAGGCACTGAACTACAGGCCAGTGTCCTTAACTTGTATATCATGCAAGGTGATGGAGAAGATTGTGAGAAAAAACCTAGTAACACATCTGGAGAGAAGAGACTTCGTGACAACCCATCAACATGGGTTCAGGGAGGGTAAATCTTGCCTTACAGGATTGATAGAATTCTACGATCAGGTGACAAAGATTAAACAAGAAAGAGAAGGGTGGGCGGACTGCATTTTTTTGGACTGTCGGAAAGCCTTTGACACATTACCCCATAAAAGGTTGATGCATAAGGTAGAGAAACAGGCAGGAGTAACTGGTAGGGCGCTCCAGTGGATAAGGGAGTACCTAAACAATAGGAAGCAGAGAGTTACAGTGAGGGGTGAGACCTCAGACTGGCGTGAAGTCACTAGTGGAGTCCCACAGGGCTCTGTACTTGGACCTATCCTGTTTCTGATATACGTAAATGATCTCCCAGAGGGTATAGACTCATTCCTCTCAATGTTTGCTGACGACGCCAAAATTATGAGAAGGATTGAGACAGAGGAGGACAGCTTGAGGTTTCAAGAAGACCTGGACAAGCTGCAGGAATGGTCGAACAAATGGCTGTTAGAATTTAATCCAAGCAAATGTAATGTAATGAAGATAGGGGTAGGAAGCAGGAGACCAGATACAAGGTATCACTTGGGAGATGAAATACTTCAAGAGTCCGAGAGAGAGAAAGACCTGGGGGTTGATATCACGCCAGACCTGTCCCCTGATGCTCACATCAAGAGGATAACAGCAGCAGCATATGCCAGGTTGGCTAACATAAGAACGGCCTTTAGAAACTTGTGTAAGGAATCTTTCAGAACATTATATACCACATATGTCAGACCAATGCTGGAGTATGCGGCACTAGCATGGAGTCCATATCTAGTCAAGCATAAGACTATAATGGAAAAGGTTCAAAGGTTTGCCACCAGACTAGTACCCGAGCTGAGAGGTATGAGCTACAAGGAGAGACTACGGGAATTAAACCTCACTTCGTTGGAAGACAGAAGAGTTAGGGGGACATGATCACCACATTCAAGATCCTCAAGGGAATTGATAGGGTTGATAAAGACAGGCTGTTTAACACAAGGGGCACACGCACTAGGGGACACAGGTGGAAACTGAGTGCCCAAATGAGCCACAGAGATATTAGAAAGAACTTTTTTGTGTTAGAGTGGTTGACAAATGGAGTGCATTAGGAAGTGATGTGGTGGAGGCTGACTCCATACACAGTTTCAAGTGTAGATATGATAGAGCCCAATAGGCTCAGGAACCTGTACACCTGTTGATTGACAGTTGAGAGGCGGGACCAAAGAGCCAGAGCTCAACCCCCGCAAGCACAACTAGGTGAGTACAACTAGGTGAGTACACACACACACACACACACACACACACACACACACACACACACACACACACACACACACACGCACACACACACACAGGACAGGGATATAAAAACTTTTCCAGTGTCAGAGTATTTAGTAAATGGAATGCACTAGGAAGTGATGTGGTGGAGGCTGACTCCATATACAGTTTCAAATGTAGATATGATAGAGCCCAGTAGGCGCAGGAATCTGTACATCAGTTGATTGGCTGTTGAAAGGAGGGACCAAAGAGCCAGAGCTCAGCCCCCACAAGCACAACTAGGTGAGTACAAACTCGAGGTGAGTGCAAGTACACGGAACCAAGTATGCAAACCCACTCTGGACCAAAAGAGTCATATCAGTTAGGAGTCAACATCCCCATCAAAACAATACACATTTGTCAGGAGGAGACGAGTGCTGCATAAATCCCATTATTCCACCTGAAAATTGTCAGCCCTTCCTAAATCCTTGGTAACTACCGCTGGCTGAAGGAAGCACCCGACGGCCGACCAGCCCACACTCCGAGGCTGAAAAATCGCTCCTGATGACACATTTTTTCCCTCTATTATGCAAATATAGTAGCAAAAACTGCATGAATGAGATGTAAAGTCAGAGCGGTGAAGGAAGGAAGGAAGCCTGTTAGTTACCACAACTGACGGCTGGGTTTCGACCGAACTCTGAGTCAGAACAAAATACAGAGAGGAAACCTCAAATTACTTGTGTGTTATTGTTTACGTATTTCGCTAATGTCAATAATCTATGAATATTGACCAAATGACCCTCTAATGCCTGTCCTTTTCTATGACACTCGAGTCACTGTGTAAGGTAATGCAGGAATTTCAATTACATTTCCGAATAGAATTTTTTGGTTTATTAAGATAACACGAACTGACTGATAACACCAGCTATTATTTAATGTGATAGCAGGGAGCCTGAATGATGTTATCAGTGTATGGATGCTGAGTACACTAATTTAGTACAAAAATGTGTTATCTATCCTTATACTTTTAATTAGTGAGCTCTATTGTTTAGAGAATATTTTTTTGTTTTCGTTTTACAAAAATCCTTTTTTTTTTATCATTAACAAAATTCATTCCGTTCACAAAAACTTTCTAAAATGATTTACTAAATAAACGGATACAACTGTGAAAAGTCTTCACGATCCCTATCTAACGTGACACCTTCAGATGATAATAAATTATCATATAGAAAACTACTTCACACAGAACAAGAATGTCATTTAAAAATTAAGTTACTTCCGAATTTTCGAGTATACCGATTATCATAACATTATATATATATATATATATATATATATATATATATATATATATATATATATATATATATATATATATATATATATATATATATAAAGCATTTGAGCGGAATTATGTGTTGCGATTCCCTTACGAGATGGAGAAGGATGGGAAGCTGCCCTTTCTAGATGTAACAGTCATGGAAAGGAACGAAGGTTTCCACACTGCAGTCTACACTAAGGAAACAAACAGGAATGTGCCTCAGTGCCAACAGTGACTGCCCAGACAGGTACAAGAGGAGTGTTGTTAACGCTTATGTCGACCGTGCTCTCAGCCACAACTCAGAATGGAAGCAAGTCGATGAAGAACTCTGTAGGGTAAGGCAGGTCCTAGTCAATAACGGCTTCTCCAATGGTTTCGTTGAAGACATCATAAGAAGGAAGGTGAAACGCCATGCAACCTCTGAAGAAACAACTAACACCACACCTGTACCTCCTATTAGACTATTTTACAGGAACTTCTTTTCCACTGCCCATAAAACGGAGGAAAGGGTCCTGAAAGATATTGTTAATAGGAACGTTATCCCTACAGACAAAAATCAGAAGATACAATTGACGATTTACTATAAAACCAAAAAAACGGCCAACCTACTCATGAGAAACTCTCCAGACACAAAGCAGAACGCTTTAAAAGAGCCCAACGTCGTCTATGCCTTCAAATGCCCACTTGGGGACTGTAAGCCTCAAAAAACTCAGTATATAGGCAAGACAACAACATCTCCTTCCAGGCGATTAACGATGCATAAGCAACAGGGCTCCATTAAGGAACATATAATCTCTTCCCACAACCAGACCATCACCAAAGAAATCTTAGCAAACAACACAGAAATCATCGATAGATATAGCGATAGCAGGCGGCTTGACATCTGCGAGGCACTACACATCAAGAAGTCAACACCAGCAATCAACAGCCAATTAATGCACAACTATATTCTACCCACCTCAAGACTCCGCTCCAATATAGAAGCATCAAGAAATATGGACCAATAGGCTTTCTACAATCACTTCCATTTCAATACCCATTGTTTCGTGTTCTGTCTTGTGTTGATGAAATTAATACCCTATTAAATACCACCTCACCCCATCCACCTCACTCAAATGTAGATATAAACCAAATCGGAGATGTTTAAGTTCTATTCAGTTGTGTATTTGTAAACTAAAGTCTTTGAAAATGTAATAAGTTTTTACGAAACGCGCTCGTGTCGCGTCAGACTAGAAATAAAAATGAATTTTGGAGAATTGATTTTTGAATTACCTTCAACAGTGAAAAGAAATGTACGAAAGATTGAGAAAATTCGTGTTAGAATTATTAATCTTACTTTTTCGGTCATATTTAATAATATATGTCTCCAGGAAAGACTGCTACCAAAATATACTAATATATATATATATATATATATATATATATATATATAATACTAAGAACTCTGTATACCCCGACCAACTCTATATTCCCGAGTTTATTGCTGTCTTCTTCTTATTCTTATTGCTAATTACTATTGCTAATTACTATTACTGATTAATATTGCTAATTACTATTTCTATTTTCCAATTACAACAATAATTATAGAGCAGGAGGGAAGTCATAGATAAATATACATTTCCAGTGAGAAGTGAAAGTGAGAGAGAGAGAGAGAGAGAGAGAGAGAGAGAGAGAGAGAGAGAGAGAGAGAGAGAGAGAGAGAGAGAGAGAGAGAGAGAGAGAGAGAGAGAGAGAGAGAGAGAGAGAAAGCTGTGGAGATTATGAGGTTCCTGGTGGTCGTATATTTGCGAGACCTTTGTCTCCAGGAGGGAGGCCGTTGGAGCAGTATCGCCTCCCGCCCTTCATCGTCTCCCAATACGAGAAAAAGGGTATTTTTGTCCTTCGTGCAGATGCCTCGATGTGTATACTATGTATTATGTGCATTGTAGAGTTGGCAAAATAACATCCGTCGACGAACATATTGTTGTCAGTGTTGGGGAAAAGTGTATACAGTAGTTCTATGTGTATGAAGTGCTGCACAACAAAACCATAATACCACAAGGCAAGTGTTGTACTACACGACCGTAATGCCACAAGGCAAGTGTTGTACTACACGACCGTAATGCCACAAGGCAAGTGTTGTACTACACGACCATAATGCCACAAAACAAGTGCTGTAACACTGGATCACTTCACCACATGGCAAGTGTTATGCCACCCAAATGACCTAACAAATGATCTCTACACCACAAAGCAAGTTTTGTTGAACAAAATCACTACACTACAAAACAGGTCCTTGACCACCAGACCACCATAAAGCAAGCGCTGCATCAAATGGCAACATTACCACATAACTCCACATATATACAAGAGAAAGCATATATCAACAGATGCAATCCTTAACCATGTCCATATGGGTTCCATTGCTCAAATATTTTATGATGTCTAGATTTTAATTAGAGGCAGTTAGTGGCACAATTAGAGGCAAATTACTACTATATGAAAAACAGTGTTCTATTATATACATTTAGAAATGTTGAATAATATAAAAAATCTGACATAACAGTCAGACCTGATGAACGAACAATATATTTTATACATTTATATGTTATCATCAGCACCACCACACTCCACACTGTCATCCACAGCAGCACCACCACACTCCACCAGTCATCCACAGCAGCACCACACTCCACCAGTCATCCACAGCAGCACCACCACACTCCAGCTGTCATCCACAGCAGCACCACCACACTCCAGCTGTCATCCACAGCAGCACCACCACACTCCACCAGTCATCCACAGCAGCACCACCACACTCCAGCTGTCATCCACAGCAGCACCACCACACTCCAGCATTCATCCACAGCAGCACCACCACACTCCACCAGTCATCCACAGCAGCACCACCACACTCCACCAGTCATCCACAGCAGCACCACCACACTCCACCAGTCATCCACAGCAGCACCACCACACTCCACCAGTCATCCACAGCAGCACCACCACACTCCAGCTGTCATCCACAGTAGCATCACCACACTCCAGCAGTCATCCACAGTAGCACCACCACACTCCAGCAGTCATCCACAGCAGCACCACAACACTCCACCAGTCATCCACAACAGCACCACCACACTCCAGCAGTCATCCACAACAGCACCACCACACTCCACCAGTCATCCACAACAGCACCACCACACTCCACCAGTCATCCACAACAGCACCACCACACTCCACCAGTCATCCACAACAGCACCACCACACTCCACCAGTCATCTACAGAAGCACCACCACACTCCACCAGTCATCCACAACAGCACCACCACACTCCACCAGTCATCCACAACTGCACCACCACACTCCACCAGTCATCCACAACAGCACCACCACACTCCAGCTGTCATCCACAGCAGCACCACCACACTCCACCAGTCATCCACAGCAGCACCACCACACTCCAGCTGTCATCCACAGCAGCACCACCACACTCCACCAGTCATCCACAGCACCACCACCACACTCCAGCTGTCATCCACAACAGCACCACCACACTCCAGCTGTCATCCACAGCAGCACCACCACACTCCACCAGTCATCCACAGCAGCACCATACTCCACCAGTCATAAACAGCTCCACCACACTCCACCAGTCATCTACAGCAGCACCACCACACTCCAGCTGTCATCCCCAGCAGCACCACCACACTCCATCAGTCATCCACAGCAGCACCACCACACTCCACCAGTCATCCACAGCAGCACCAACACAATCCACCAGTCATCCACAGCACCCCCATACTCCACCAGTCATCCACAGCAGCACCACCACACTCAACCAGTCATCCACAGCAGCACAACCACACTCCACCAGTCATGCATAGCAGCACCACAACACTCCACCAGTCATCCACAGCAGTACCACCACACTCCACCAGTTATCCACAGCACCACCACCACACTCCACTAGTCATTCACAGCAGCACCACCACACTCCACCAGTCATCCACAGCAGCAACCACATACTCCACCAGTCATCCACAGCAGCAACCACACACTCCACCAGTCATCCACAGCAGCACCACCTCACTCAACCAGTCATCCACAGCAGCACCACCACACACCAGCAGTCATCCACAGCAGCACCACCACACTCCACCAGTCATCCACAGCAGCACCACAACACTCCAGCAGTCATCCACAGCAGCACCACCACACTCCACCAGTCATCCACAGCAGCACCAACCCACTCCACCAGTCATCCACGGCACCACATTAATCCACTAGTCATCCACGGCAGCACCACCACTCTCCACCAGTCATTCACAGCACCACCACACTCCACCAGTCATCCACAGCAACACCATCCTCCACCAGTCATCCATTGCAGTACCACCATACGCCACAAGTCATCCACAGAACCACCACACTACACCAGTCATTCCACAGCAGCACCACCACACTCCACCTGTCATCCACAGCACCACCACACTCCACCAGTCATCCACTGCACCACCATTATCCACCAGTCATACACAGCATACCACACTCCACCGGTCATCCACAGCAGCACCACCATACTCCACGAGTCATCCACAGCAGAACCACTACACTCTACCAGTTATGCACAGCAACACAATACTCCACCAGTCATCCACAGCACCACCACTCTCCACCAGTCATCCACAGCAGCACCACCACACTCCAACAATCATCCCCAGCAGCACCAACACAATCCACCAGTCATCCAAAGCACCCCCATACTCCATCAGTCATCCACCGCAGCACCACCACACTCCACCAGTCATCCACATCAGCACAACCACACTCCACCAGTCATGCATAGCAGCACCACCACACTCCACTAGTCATCCACAGTAGCACCACCACACTCCATCAGTCACCCACAGCAGCACCAACACACTCCACCAGTCATCCACATCACCACCATACTCCACGAGTCATCCACAGCAGCACCACCACACTCCACGAGTCATCCACAGCAGAACCACTACACTCTACCACTTATGCACAGCAACATAATACTCCACCAATCATCCACAGGAGCACCACCACACGCCACCAGTTATCCACAGCACCACCACCACACTCCACTAGTCATTCACAGCAGCACCACCACACTCCACCAGTCATCCACAGCAGCACCTCCACTTAACCAGTCATCCACAGCAGCACCACCACACTCCACCAGTCACCCACAGCAGCAACCACACACTCCACCAGTCATCCACTGCAGCTCTACCAAACTCCACCAGTCATCCATATAAGCACCACCTCACTACACGAGTCATCCACAGCAGCACCGCCACACTCCACCAGTCATCCACAGCAGCACCACCACACTCCACCTGTCATCCACAGCAGCACCACCACACTCCACCAGTCATCCACAGCACCACCACACTCCACCAGTCATCCACTGCACCACCATTATCCACCAGTCATACACAGCACACCACACTCCACAGGTCATCCACAGCAGCACCACCACACTCCACCAGTCATCCACAGCAGCACCACCACACTCCACCAGTCATCCACAGCACCACATTACTCCACTAGTCATCCACGGCACCACCACCACTCTCCACCAGTCACCCACAGCAGCACCACAACACTCCACCTGTCATACACAGCACCACCATACTCCACCAGTCATCCAAAGCAGAACCACTACACTCTATCAGTCATTCACAGCACCACCACACTCCACCAGTCATCCACAGCAACACCATCCTCCACCAGTCATCCACAGCAACACCATCCTCCAACAGTCATCCATTGCAGTACCACCATACGCCACCCGTCATCCACAGAACCACCAAACTACACCAGTCATTCCACAGCAGCACCACCACACTCCACCAGTCATCCACAGCAGCGCAACCACACTCCACCAGTCATGCATAGCAGCACCACCACACTCCACCTGTCATACACAGCACCACCATACTCCACGAGTCATCCACAGCAGAACCACTACACTCTACCAGTTATGCACAGCAACACAATACTCCACCAGTCATCCACAGCAGCACCACCACACTCCTCCAATCATCCACAGCAGCACAATCACACACCACCAGTCATCCACAGCAGCACCACCACCACACTCCAATAGTCATCCACAGCACCACCAAACTCCACCAGTCATCCACAGCACCACCACACTCCACCAGTCATCCACAGCACCACCACTCTCCACCAGTCATCCACAGCAGCACCACCACACTCCAACAGTCATCCCCAGCAGCACCACCACACTCCACCAGTCATCCACAGCAGCACCACCACACTCCACCAATCATCCACAGCAGCACCAACACAATCCACCAGTCATCCACAGCACCCCTATACTCCACCAGTCATCCACAGCAGCACCCCCACACTCCACCAGTCATCCACAGCAGCACCACCACACTCCACCAGTCATCCACAGCAGCACAACCACACTCCACCAGTCATGCATCGCTACACCACCACACTCCACCAGTCATCCACAGCACCCCCATACTCCACCAGTCATCCACAGCAGCACCACCACACTCCACCAGTCATCCACAGCAGCACCACCACACTCCACCAGTCATCCACAGCAGCACAACCACACTCCACCATTCATGCATAGCAGCACCACCACACTCCACCAGTCATCCACAGTAGCACCACCACACTCCATCAGTCACCCACAGCAGCACCACCACACTCCACCTGTCATACACAGCACCACCATACTCCACCAGTCATCCAAAGCAGAACCACCACTCTCCACCAGTCAACCACAGCAGCACCAACACACTTCACCTGTCATCCACAGCACCCACATACTCCACCAGTCATCCACAGCAGAACCACTACACTCTACCAGTTATGCACAGCAACACAATACTCCACCAGTTATCCGCAGCAGCACCACCACACTCCACCAGTCATCCACAGCACCACCATACTCCACCAGTCATCCAAAGCAGAACCACTACACTCTACCAGATATGCACAGCAACACAATACTCCACCAGTCATCCACAGGAACATCACCACACTCCACCAGTTATCCACAGCACCACCACCACAGTCCACTAGTCATTCACAGCAGCACCACCACACTCCACCAGTCATCCACAGCAGCACCACCACTTAACTAGTCATCCACAGCAGCAGCACCACACTCAAACAGTCACCCACAGCAGCAACCACACACTCCACCAGTCATCCACAGCAGCACCACCACACTCCACCAGTCATCCACAGCAGCACCACCACACTCCACCAGTCATCCACAGCACCACCACACTCCACCAGTCATCCACTGCACCACCATTATCCACCAGTCATACACAGCACACCACACTCCAACGGTCATCCACAGCAGCACCACCACACTCCACCAGTCATCCACAGCAGCACCACCACACTCCACCAGTCATCCACAGCACCACATTACTCCACTAGTCATCCACGGCAGCACCACCACTCTCCACCAGTCAACCACAGCAGCACCAACACAATACACCAGTCATCCACAGCACTCACATACTCCACCAGTCATCCACAGCAGCACCACCACACTCCACTTGTCATACACAGCACGACCATATTCCACGAGTCATCCAAAGCAGAACCACTACACTCTACCAAATATGCACAGCAACACAATACTCCACCAATCATCCACAGGAGCATCACCACACTCCACCAGTTATCCACAGCACCACCACCACACTCCACTAGTCATTCACAGCAGCACCACCACACTCCACCAGTCATCCACAGCAGCACCACCACTTAACTAGTCATCCACAGCAGCACCACCACACTCAAACAGTCACCCACAGCAGCAACCAAACACTCCACCAGTCATCCACAGCAGCTCTACCAAACTCCACCAGTCATCCACAGCAGCACCATCACACTCCAGTAGTCATCCACAGCAGCACCACCACACTCCACCAGTCACCAACAGCACCACCACACTCCACCAGTCATCTATAACCGCATCTCTTCACTCCACAAGTCATCCACAGCAGCACCACCCGACTCCACCAGTCACCCAAAGCAGCACCACCACACTCCACCAGTCATCCACAGCAGCACCAACACATTCCACCAGTCATCCACAGTAGCACCATCTCACTCCACCAGTCATCCACAGCACCACCACCACACTCCACCAGTCATCCACAGCAGCACCAACACACTCCAGGAGTCATCTACAGTAGCACAACCACACTCCACCAGTCATCCACGATAGCAGCACCACACTCCACCAGTCTTCCATAGCAGCACCACACTCCACCAGTCATCTACAACCGCACCACCACACTCCACCAGTCATCCATAGCAGCACCACCAAACTCCACCAGTCATCCACAGCACCCCATATTCCACCAGTCATCCAAAGCTAACTACATTCTACCAGTCATCCACAGCATCACCACACTCCACCAGTCATCCACAGCACCACCACACTCCACCAGTCATCCACTGCACCACCATACTCCACCAGTCATAAACAGCTCCACCACACTCCACCAGTCATCCACAGCAGCACCACAACACTCCAACAGTCATCCACAGCAGCACCACCACACTCCACCAGTCATCCACAGTACCACAATACTCCACTAGTCATCCAGAGCAGTACCACCACACTCCAGCAGTCATCCACAGCAGCACCAACACACTCCACCAGTCATCCACAGCACCCCCATACTCCACCAGTCATCAACAGCAGCACCACCACACTCCACCAGTCGTCCACAGCAGCAACACCACACTCCACCAGTCATCCACAGCAGCACCACCTCACTCCACCAGACATCCACAGTAGCACCACCACACTCCGTCAGTCATCCACAGCACCACCACACTCTACCAGTCATCCACTGCACCACCATAATCCACCAGTCATACACAGCACCACCACACTCCACCAGTCATCCACAGCAGCACCACCACACTCCACCAGTCATCCACAGCACCACATTACTCCACTAGTCATCCACAGCAGCACCACCACACTCCACCTGTCAACCACAGCAGAACCAACACACTCCACCAGTCATCCACAGCACCCACATACTCCACCAGTCATCCACAGCAGCACCACCACACCCCACCAGTCATCCACATCACCACCATCCTCCACCAGTTATCCATTGCAGCACCACCATACGCCACCAGTAATCCACAGAACCCCCACACTACACCATTCATTCCACAGCAGCACCACCACACTCCCCCAGTCATCCACAGCAGAACCACTACACTCTACCAGTTATCCAGAGAACCACTATTCTCCACCATTCATCCACAGCAGCACCACCACACTCCTCCAATCATCCACAGCACCACCATACTCCACCAGTCATCCACAGCAGCAGCACCACACTCCACCAGTCATCCACAGCAGCACAATCACACACCACCAGTCATCCACAGCAGCACCACCACCACACTCCAATAGTCATACACAGTACCACCAAACTCCACCAGTCATCCACAGCACCACCACACTCCACCAGTCATCCACAGCACCACCACTCTCCATCAGTCATCCACAGCAGCACCACCACACTCCACCAGTCATCCACAGCACCACCATACTCCACCAGCCATCCACAGCAGCACCACCACACTCCACCATTCATCCACATCACCACAACACTCCACCAGTCACCCAAAGCACCACCACACTCCTTCAGTCATCCACAGCAGCACCACCACATTCCATTAGTCACCCACAGCAGCACCACCACACTCCACCATTCATCCACATCAGCACCACCTCACTCCACCAGTCATCCACAGCAGCACCACTACACTCCACCAGTCACCCACTGCACCACCACACTCCACCAATCTTCCACAGCAGCACCACCACACTCCACCAGTCATCCACAGCACCATCATACTACACCAGCCATCCACAGCAGCAGCACCACACTCCACCAGTCATCCACAGCACCACCATATTCATTAAGTCATCCACAGCACCACCATATTCATTAAGTCATCCACAGCACCACGACACTCCACCAGTCATTCACAGCAGCACCACCATTCTCCACCAGTCATCCACAGCAGCACAACCACACTCCATCAGTCATCCACAGCACTACCATACTCCACAAGTCATGGACAGCAGAACCACCACACTCCATCAGTCATCCACAGCAGGACCACCATACTCAACCATTCTTCCAAAACAGCACCACCACACTCCTCCAATCATCCACAGCACCACCATACTCCACCAGGCATCCACATCAGCACCACCACACTCATTAGTTATTCACAGCAGCACAATCACACACCACCAGTCATCCACAGCAGCACCACCACCACACCCCAATAGTCATCCACAGTTCCACCAAACTCCACCAGTCATCCACAGCACCACCACACTCCACCAGTCATCCACAGCACCACCACTCTACACCAGTCATCCACACCAGCACCACCACACTCCACCAGTCATCCACAGCACCGACATACTCCACCAGCCATCCACAGCAGCACCACCACACTCCACCAGTCATCCACAGCGCCACCACACTCCACCAGTCATCCACAGCACCACCACACTCCACCAGTCATCCACACCAGCACCACCACACTCCAGAAGTCATCCATAGTAGCACCACCACACTCCACCAGTTATCCACAGTACCACCACCACACTCCACCAGTCATTCACAGCAGCACCACCACACTCCACCAGTCATCCACAGCAACACCACAACTTAACGAGTCATCCACAGCAGCACCACCACACTCCACCAGTCATCCACAGCAGCTCCACCAAACTCCACCTTTCATCCACATCAGAACCACCTCACTTCACCAGTCATCCACAGCAGCACCACCACACTCCACCAGTCACCCACAGCACCACCACACTCCACCAGTCATCTACGACCGCACCACCTCACTCCACCAGTCATCCACAGCAGCACCACAACACTCCACAAGTCATCCACAGCAGCACCACCACACTCCACCAGTCACCCACAGCAGCACCACAACTCTCCACCAGTCATCCACAGCAGCACAACCTCACTCCACCAGTCATCCACAGCAGCACCACCAAACTCCACCAGTCATCCACAGCAGTACCACCACAATCCACCAGTCATCCACAGCAGCACCACCTCACTCCACCAGTCGTCCACAGCAGCACCACCTTACTTAACCAGTCACCCACATCAGCACCACCTCACTTCACCAGTCACCCACAGCAGCACCACAACTCTCCACCAGTCATCCACAGCAGCACAACCTCACTCCACCAATTATCCACAGCACCACCACCACACTCCACCAGTCATTCACAGCATCACCACCACACTCCACCTGTCATCCACAGCAGCACCACCACACTCCACCAGTCATCCACAGCAGCTCCACCACACTCCACCAGTCATCCACAGCAGCACCACCACTTAACCAGTCATCCACAGCAGCACCACCACACTCCACCAGTCACCCACAGCAGCAACCACACACTCCACCAGTCATCCACTGCAGCTCTACCAAACTCCACCAGTCATCCACATCAGCACCACCTCACTCCACCAGTCATCCACAGCAACACCACCACACTCCACCAGTCATCCACAGCAGCACAACCACACTCCACCAGTCATGCATAGCTGCACCACCACACTCCACCAGTCATCCACAGCAGCACCAACACAATCCACCAGTCATCCACAGCACCCCCATACTCCACCAGTCATCCACAGCAGCACCACCACACTCCACCAGTCACCCACAGCAGCAATCACACACTCCACCAGTCATCCACTGCAGCTCTACCAAACTCCACCAGTCATCCACATCAGCACCACCTCACTCCACCAGTCATCCACAGCAGCACCACCACACTCCATCAGTCACCCACAGCAGCACCACCACACTCCACCTGTCATACACAGCACCACCATACTCCACCAGTCATCCAAAGCAGAACCACCACTCTCCACCAGTCAACCACAGCAGCACCAGCACACTCCACCAGTCATCCACAGCACCCACATACTCCACCAGTCATCCACAGCAGAACCACTACACTCTACCAGTTATGCACAGCAACACAATACTCCACCAGTCATCCACAGCAGCACCACCACACTCCACCAGTCATCCACAGCACCACCATACTCCACCAGTCATCCACAGCACCCACATACTCCACCAGTCATCCACAGCAGAACCACTACACTCTACCAGTTATGCACAGCAACACAATACTCCACCAGTCATCCACAGGAACATCACCACACTCCACCAGTTATCCACAGCACCACCACCACAGTCCACTAGTCATCCACAGCAGCACCACCACACTCCACCAGTCATCCACAGCAGCACCACAACTTAACTAGTCACCCACAGCAGCACCACCACACTCAAACAGTCACCCACAGCAGCAACCACACACTACACCAGTCATTAAACAGCAGCTCTACCAAACTCCACAAGTCATCCACAGCAGCACCACCACACTCCACCAGTCATCCACAGCAGCACCACCACACTCCACCAGTCATCCACTGCACCACCATTATCCACCAGTCATACACAGCACACCACACTCCACCGGTCATCCACAGAAGCACCACCACACTCCACCAGTCATCCACAGCAGCACCACCACACTCCACCAGTCATCCACAGCACCACATTACTCCACTAGTCATCCACGGCAGCACCACCACTCTCCACCAGTCAACCACAGCAGCACCAACACAATACACCAGTCATCCACAGCACCCACATACTCCACCAGTCATCCACAGCAGCACCACCACACTCCACCAGTCATTCACAGCACCACCACACTCCACCAGTCATCCACAGCAACACAATCCTCCACCAGTCATCCATTGCAGTACCACCATACGCCACCAGTCATCCACAGAACCACCACACTACACCAGTCATTCCACAGCATTACCACCACACTCCACCTGTCATACACAGCACCACCATACTCCACGAGTCATCCACAGCAGAACCACTACACTCTACCAGTCACCCACAGCAGCAACCACATACTCCACCAGTTATCCACAGCAGCTCTACCAAACCCCACCAGTCATCCACATCAACACCACCTCACTCCAGCAGTCATCCACAGCAGCACCACCACACTCCACCAGTCATCTACAACCGCATCTCTACACTCCACAAGTCATCCACAGCAGCACCACCACACTCCACCAGTCACCAACAGCACCACCACACTCCACCAGTCATCTACAACCGCATCTCTACACTCCACAAGTCATCCACAGCAGCACCACCACACTCCACCAGTCACCCACAGCAGCACCACCACACTCCACCAGTCATCCACAGCAGCACCAACACATTCCACCAGTCATCCACAGCAGCACCATCTCACTCCACCAGTCATCCACAGCACCACCACCACACTCCACCAGTCATCCACAGCAGCACCACCACACTTCAGGAGTCATCTACAGTAGCACAACCACACTCCACCAGTCATCCACAACAGCACCACCACACTCCTCCAGTCTTCCATAGCAGCACCACACTCCACCAGTCATCTACAACCGCACCATCACACTCCACCAGTCATCCATAGCAGCACCACCAAACTCCACCAGTCATCCACAGCACCCCCATATTCCACCAGTCATCCAAAGCTAACTACATTCTACCAGTCATCCACAGCATCACCACACTCCACCAGTCATCCAGAGCACCACCACACTCCACCAGTCATCCAATGCACCACCATACTCCACCAGTCATAAACAGCTCCACCACACTCCACCAGTCATCCACAGCAGCACCACAACACTCCAACAGTCATCCACAGCAGCACCACCACACTCCACCAGTCATCCACAGTACCACAATACTCCACTAGTCATCCAGAGCAGCACCACCACACTCCAGCAGTCATCCACAGCAGCACCAACACACTCCACCAGTCATCCACAGCACCCCCATACTCCACCAGTCATCCACAGCAGCACCACCACACTCCACCAGTCATCCACAGCAGCAACACCACACTCCACCAGTCATCCACAGAAGTACCAACACACTCCACCAGTCATCCACAGCAGCACAACCACACTCCACCAGTCATCCACAGCAGCACCACCACACTCCACCAGACATCCACAGTAGCACCACCACACTCCGTCAGTCATCCACAGCACCACCACACTCTACCAGTCATCTACTGCACCACCATAATCCACCAGACATACACAGCACCACCACACTCCACCAGTCATCCACAGCAGCACCATCACACTCCACCAGTCATCCACAACAGCACCACAACACTCCACCAGTCATCCTCAGCACCACATTACCCCACTAGTCATCCACAGCAGCACCACCACACTCCACCTGTCAACCACAGCAGAACCAACACACTCCACCAGTCATCCACAGCACCCACGTACTCCACCAGTCATCCACAGCAGCACCACCACACCCCACCAGTCATCCACATCACCACCATCCTTCACCAGTTATCCATTGCAGCACAACCATACGCCACCAGTCATCCACAGAACCCCCACACTACACCATTCATTCCACAGCAGCACCACCACACTCCACCAGTCATCCACAGCAGAACCACTACACTCTACCAGTTATCCAGAGAACCACTATTCTCCACCATTCATCCACAGCAGCACCACCACACTCCTCCAATCATCCACAGAACCACCATACTCCACCAGTCACCCACAGCAGCAGCACCACACTCCACCAGTCATCCACAGCAGCACAATCACACACCACCAGTCATCCACAGCAGCACCACCACCACACTCCAATAGTCATATACAGCACCACCAAACTCCACCAGTCATCCACAACAGCACCACCACACTCCACCAGTCATCCACAGCACCACCACTCTCCATCAGTCATCCACAGCAGCACCACCACACTCCACCAGTCATCCACAGCACCACCATACTCCACCAGCCATCCACAGCAGCACCACCACACTCCACCATTCATCCACAACACCACAACATTCCACCAGTCACCCACAGCACCACCACACTCCTCCAGTCATCCACAGCAGCACCACCACACTCCATTAGTCACCCACAGCACCACCACACTCCACCAGTCATCCACATCAGCACCACCTCACTCCACCAGTCATCCACAGCAGCACCACCACACTCCACCAGTGACCCACTGCACCACCACACTCCACCAATCTTCCACAGCAGCACCTCCAGACTCCACCAGTCATCCACAGCACCATCATACTACACCAGCCATCCACAGCAGCACCACCACACTCCACCAGTCATCCACAGCACCATCATACTACACCAGCCATCCACAGCACCACCACCACACTCCACCAGTCATTCACCGCAGCACCACCACACTCCACCAGTCATCCCACAGCAGCACCACTATATTCCATCAGTCATACACACCAGCACCACCACACTCCAGCAGTCATCCACAGCACCACCTCCCTCCAGCAGTCATCAACATCAGCACCACCACACTCCTCCAGTCATCCACAGAAGCACCACGACACTCCACCAGTCATCCACAGCAGCACCACCATTCTCCACCAGTCATACACAGCAGCACAACCACACTCCATCAGTCATCCACAGCACCACCATACTCCACAAGTCATGGACAGCAGAACCACCACACTCCACCAGTCATCCACAGCAGGACCACCATACTCAACCATTCTTCCAAAACAGCACCACCACACTCCACCAGTCAGCCACAGCACCACCACTCTACACCATTCATCCACACCAGTCCCAACCACACTCCACCAGTCATCCACAGCACCAACATACTCCACCAGCCATCCACAGCAGCACCACCACACTCCACCAGTCATCCACAGCACCACCACACTCCACCAGTCATCCACAGCACCACCACACTCCACCAGTCATCCAAAGCAGCACCACCACACTCCAGAAGTCATCCATAGTAGCACCACCACACTCCACCAGTTATCCACAGCACCACCACCACACTCCACCAGTCATTCACAGCAGCACCACCACACTCCACCTGTCATCCACAGCAGCACCACCACTCAACGAGTCATCCACAGCAGTACCACCACACTCCACCTTTCATCCACATCAGCACCACCACACTCCACCAGTCATCTACGACCGCACCACCTCACTCCACCAGTCATCCACAGCAGCACCACCACACTCCACCAGTCACCCACAGCACCACCACACTCCACCAGTCATCTACGATCGCACCACCTCACTCCACCAGTCATCCACAGCAACACCACAACACTCCACAAGTCATCCACAGCAGCACCACCACAATCCACCAGTCACCCACAGCAGCACCACCTCACTTCACCAGTCACCCACAGCAGCACCACAACTCTCCACCAGTCATCCACAGCAGCACAACCTCACTCCACCAGTCATCGTCAGCAGCACCACCAAACTCCACCAGTCATCCACAGCAGTACCACAACAATCCACCAGTCATCCACAGCAGCACCACCTCACTCCACCAATCGTCCACAGCAGCACCACCTTACTTAACCAGTCACCCACATCAGCACCACCTCACTTCACCAGTCACCCACAGCAGCACCACAACTCTCCACCAGTCATCCACAGCAGCACAACCTCACTCCACCAATTATCCACAGCACCACCACCACACTCCACCAGTCATTCACAGCAGCACCACCACACTCCACCTGTCATCCTAAGCAGCACCACCACTTAACGTGTCATCCACAGCAGCACCACCACACTCCACCAGTCATCCACAGCAGCTCTACCACACTCCACCAGTCATCCACAGCAGCACCACCACTTAACCAGTCATCCACAGCAGCACCACCACACTCCACCAGACACCCACAGCAGCAACCACACACTCCACCAGTCATCCACTGCAGCTCTAACAAACTCCACCAGTCATCCACATCAGCACCACCTCACTCCACCAGTCATCCACAGCAGCACCACCACACTCCACCAGTCATCCACAGCAGCACAACCACAATCCACCAGTCATGCATAGCTGCACCACCACACTCCACCAGTCATCCACAGCAGCACCAACACAATCCACCAGTCATCCACAGCACCCCCATACTCCACCAGTCATCCACAGCAGCACCACCACACTCCACCAGTCACCCTCAGCAGCAACCACACACTCCACAAGTCATCCACTGCAGCTCGACCAAACTCCACCAGTCATCCACATCAGCACCACCTCACTCCACCAGTCTTCCACAGCAGCACCACCACACTCCACCAGTCATCCACAGCAGCACCACCACACTCCACCAGTCATCCACAGCAGCACCACCACACTCCACCAGTCATCCACAGCCCCACCACACTCCACCAGTCATCAACTGCACCACCATTATCCACCAGTCATACACAGCACACCACACTCCACAGGTCATCCACAGCTGCACCACCACACTCCATCAGTCATCCACAGCAGCACCACCACATTCCACCAGTCATCCACAGCACCACATTACTCCACTAGTCATCCACGGCACCACCACCACTCTCCACCAGTCAACCACAGTAGCACCACCACACTGCATCAGTCACCCATAGCAGCACCACCATACTCCACCAGTAATCCAAAGCAGAACCACTACACTCTACCAGTCATTCACAGCACCACCATACTCCACCAGTCATCCACAGCACCACATTACTCTACTAGTCATCCACGGAAGCACCACCACTCTCCACCAGTCAACCACAGCAGCACCAACACACTCCACCAGTCATCCACAGCACCCATATACTCCACCAGTCATCCACAGCAGCACCACAACACTCCACCAGTCATTCACAGCACCACCACACTCCACCAGTCATCTACAGCAACACCATCCTCCACCAGTCATCCACAGCAACACCATCCTCCACCAGTCATCCATTGCAGTACCACCATACGCCACCCGTCATCCACAGAACCACCACACTACACCAGTCATTCCACAGCAGCACCACCACACTCCACCTGTCATACACAGCACCACCATACTCCTCGAGTATTCCACAGCAGAACCACTACACTCTACCAGTTATGTACAGCAACACAATACTCCACCAGTCATCCACAACAGCACCACCACACTCCACCAGTCATCCACAGCAGCACCACCACACTCCACCAGTCATCCACAGCAGCACCATCACACTCCACCTGTCATCCACAGCAGCGCAACCACACTCCACCAGTCATGCATAGCAGCACCACCACACTCCACCAGTCATCCACAGTAGCACCACCACACTCCATCAGTCACCCACAGCAGCACCACCACACTCCACCTGTCATACACAGCACCACCATACTCTACGAGTCATCCACAGCAGAACCACTACACTCTACCAGTTATGCACAGCAACACAATACTCCACCAGTCATCCACAGCAGCACCACCACACTCCTCCAATCATCCACAGCAGCACAATCACACACCACCAGTCATCCACAGCAGCACCACCACCACACTCCAATAGTCATCCACAGCACCACCAAACTCCACCAGTCATCCACAGCACCACCACACTCCACCAGTCATCCACAGCACCACCACTCTCCACCAGTCGTCCACAGCAGCACCACCACACTCCAACAGTCATCCCCAGCAGCACCACCACACTCCACCAGTCATCCACAGCAGCACCACCACACTCCACCAGTCATCCACAGCAGCACCAACACAATCCACCAGTCATCCACAGCAGCACAACCACACTCCACCAGTCATGCATAGCTGCACCACCACACTCCACCAGTCATCCACAGCAGCACCAACACAATCCACCAGTCATCCACAGTAGCACCACCACACTCCACCAGTCATGCATAGCAGCACCACCACACTCCACCAGTCATCCACAGTAGCACCACCACACTCCACCAGTCACCCACAGCAGCACCACCACACTCCACCTGTCATACACAGCACCACCATACTCCACCAGTCATCCAAAGCAGAACCACCACTCTCCACCAGTCAACCACAGCAGCACCAACACACTCCACCAGTCATCCACAGCACCCACATACTCCACCAGTCATCCACAGCAGCACCACCATACGCCACCAGTCATCCACAGAACCACCACTCTACACCAGTCATTCCACAGCAGCACCACCACACTCCACTTGTCATACACAGCACCACCATACTCCACGAGTCATCCAAAGCAGAACCACTACACTCTACCAAATATGCACAGCAACACAATACTCCACCAATCATCCACAGGAGCATCACCACACTCCACCAGTTATCCACAGCACCACCACCACACTCCACTAGTCATTCACAGCAGCACCACCACACTCCACCAGTCATCCACAGCAGCACCACCACTTAACTAGTCATCCACAGCAGCACCACCACACTCAAACAGTCACCCACAGCAGCAACCAAACACTCCACCAGTCATCCACAGCAGCTCTACCAAACTCCACCAGTCATCCACAGCAGCACCATCACACTCCACCAGTCATCCACAGCAGCACCACCAAACTCCACCAGTCATCCACAGCACCACCACACTCCACCAGTCATCCACAGCAGCACCACCACACTCCACCAGTCATCCACAGCAGCACCACCACTCTCCACCAGTCAACCACAGCAGCACCAAGACAATACACCAGTCATCCACAGCACCCACATACTCCACCAGTCATCCACAGCAGCACCACCACACTCCACCAGTCATTCACAGCACCACCACACTCCACCAGTCATCCACAGCAACTCAATCCTCCACCAGTCATCCATTGCAGTACCACCATACGCCACCAGTCATCCACAGAACCACCACACTACACCAGTTATTCCACAGCAGCACCACCACACTCCACCTGTCATACACAGCACCACCATACTCCACGAGTCATCCACTGCAGAACCAACACACCCTACCAGTTATGCACAGCAACACAATACTCCACCAGTCATCCTCAGCAGCACCACACTCCACCAGTCATCCACAGCACCACCACTCTCCACTAGTCATCCACAGCAGCACCACCACACTCCAGCAGTCATCCATAGTAGCACCACCACACTCCACCAGTTATCCACAGCACCACCACCACACTCCACTAGTCATTCACAGCAGCACCACCACACTCCAACAGTCATCCACAGCAGCACCACCACTTAACCAGTCATCCACAGCAGCACCACCACACTCCACCAGTCACCCACAGCAGCAACCACACACTCCACCAGTCATCCACAGCAGCTCTACCAAACTCCACCAGTCATCCACATCAGCACCAACTCACTCCAGCAGTCATCCACAGCAGCACCACCACACTCCACCAGTCACCAACAGCACCACCACACTCCAACAGTCATCTACAACCGCATATCTACACTCCACAAGTCATCCACAGCAGCACCACCCGACTCCACCAGTCACCCAAAGCAGCACCACCACACTCCACCAGTCATCCACAGCAGCACCAACACATTCCACCAGTCATCCACAGCAGCGCCACACTCCACCAGTCATCCACAGCACCACCACTCTCCACCAGTCATCCACAGCAGCACCGCAACACACCACCAGTCATCTACAGCACCACCACACTCCTCCAGTCATCCACAGCACCACCACACTCCACCAGTCATCCACAGCACCACCACTCTCCACTAGTCATCCACAGCAGCACCACCACACTCCAGCAGTCATCCATAGTAGCACCACCACACTCCACCAGTTATCCACAGCACCAACACCACACTCCACTAGTCATTCACAGCAGCACCACCACACTCCACCAGTCATCCACAGCAGCACCACCACTTAACCAGTCATCCACAGCAGCACCACCACACTCCACCAGTCACCCACACCAGCAACCACACACTCCACCAGTCATCCACAGCAGCTCTACCAAACTCCACCAGTCATCCACATCAGCACCACCTCACTCCAGCAGTCATCCACAGCAGCACCACCATACTCCACCAGTCACCAACAGCACCACCACACTCCACCAGTCATCTACAACCGCATCTCTACACTCCACAAGTCATCCACAGCAGCACCACCCGACTCCACCAGTCACCCACTGCAGCACCACCACACTCCACCAGTCATCCACAGCACCACCAACACATTCCACCAGTCATCCACAGCAGCACCACCACACTCCAACAGTCATCCCCAGCAGCACCACCACACTCCACCAGTCATCCACAGCAGCACCACCACACTCCACCAGTCATCCACAGCAGCACCAACACAATCCACCAGTCATCCACAGCAGCACAACCACACTCCACCAGTCATGCATAGCTGCACCACCACACTCCACCAGTCATCCACAGCAGCACCAACACAATCCACCAGTCATCCACAGTAGCACCACCACACTCCACCAGTCATGCATAGCAGCACCACCACACTCCACCAGTCATCCACAGTAGCACCACCACACTCCACCAGTCACCCACAGCAGCACCACCACACTCCACCTGTCATACACAGCACCACCATACTCCACCAGTCATCCAAAGCAGAACCACCACTCTCCACCAGTCAACCACAGCAGCACCAACACACTCCACCAGTCATCCACAGCACCCACATACTCCACCAGTCATCCACAGCAGCACCACCATACGCCACCAGTCATCCACAGAACCACCACACTACACCAGTCATTCCACAGCAGCACCACCACACTCCACTTGTCATACACAGCACCACCATACTCCACGAGTCATCCAAAGCAGAACCACTACACTCTACCAAATATGCACAGCAACACAATACTCCACCAATCATCCACAGGAGCATCACCACACTCCACCAGTTATCCACAGCACCACCACCACACTCCACTAGTCATTCACAGCAGCACCACCACACTCCACCAGTCATCCACAGCAGCACCACCACTTAACTAGTCATCCACAGCAGCACCACCACACTCAAACAGTCACCCACAGCAGCAACCAAACACTCCACCAGTCATCCACAGCAGCTCTACCAAACTCCACCAGTCATCCACAGCAGCACCATCACACTCCACCAGTCATCCACAGCAGCACCACCAAACTCCACCAGTCATCCACAGCACCACCACACTCCACCAGTCATCCACAGCAGCACCACCACACTCCACCAGTCATCCACAGCAGCACCACCACTCTCCACCAGTCAACCACAGCAGCACCAAGACAATACACCAGTCATCCACAGCACCCACATACTCCACCAGTCATCCACAGCAGCACCACCACACTCCACCAGTCATTCACAGCACCAACACACTCCACCAGTCATCCACAGCAACTCAATCCTCCACCAGTCATCCATTGCAGTACCACCATACGCCACCAGTCATCCACAGAACCACCACACTACACCAGTTATTCCACAGCAGCACCACCACACTCCACCTGTCATACACAGCACCACCATACTCCACGAGTCATCCACAGCAGAACCAACACACCCTACCAGTTATGCACAGCAACACAATACTCCACCAGTCATCCACAGCAGCACCACACTCCACCAGTCATCCACAGCACCACCACTCTCCACTAGTCATCCACAGCAGCACCACCACACTCCAGCAGTCATCCATAGTAGCACCACCACACTCCACCAGTTATCCACAGCACCACCACCACACTCCACTAGTCATTCACAGCAGCACCACCACACTCCAACAGTCATCCACAGCAGCACCACCACTTAACCAGTCATCCACAGCAGAACCACCACACTCCACCAGACACCCACAGCAGCAACCACACACTCCACCAGTCATCCACAGCAGCTCTACCAAACTCCACCAGTCATCCACATCAGCACCAACTCACTCCAGCAGTCATCCACAGCAGCACCACCACACTCCACCAGTCACCAACAGCACCACCACACTCCAACAGTCATCTACAACCGCATATCTACACTCCACAAGTCATCCACAGCAGCACCACCCGACTCCACCAGTCACCCAAAGCAGCACCACCACACTCCACCAATCATCCACAGCAGCACCAACACATTCCACCAGTCATCCACAGCAGCGCCACACTCCACCAGTCATCCACAGCACCACCACTCTCCACCAGTCATCCACAGCAGCACCGCAACACACCACCAGTCATCTACAGCACCACCACACTCCTCCAGTCATCCATAGCACCACCACACTCCACCAGTCATCCACAGCACCACCACTCTCCACTAGTCATCCACAGCAGCACCACCACACTCCAGCAGTCATCCATAGTAGCACCACCACACTCCACCAGTTATCCACAGCACCAACACCACACTCCACTAGTCATTCACAGCAGCACCACCACACTCCACCAGTCATCCACAGCAGCACCACCACACTCCACCAGTCATCCACAGCAGCACCACCACTCTCCACCAGTCAACCACAGCAGCACCAAGACAATACACCAGTCATCCACAGCACCCACATACTCCACCAGTCATCCACAGCAGCACCACCACACTCCACCAGTCATTCACAGCACCACCACACTCCACCAGTCATCCACAGCAACTCAATCCTCCACCAGTCATCCATTGCAGTACCACCATACGCCACCAGTCATCCACAGAACCACCACACTACACCAGTTATTCCACAGCAGCACCACCACACTCCACCTGTCATACACAGCACCACCATACTCCACGAGTCATCCACAGCAGAACCAACACACCCTACCAGTTATGCACAGCAACACAATACTCCACCAGTCATCCACAGCAGCACCACACTCCACCAGTCATCCACAGCACCACCACTCTCCACTAGTCATCCACAGCAGCACCACCACACTCCAGCAGTCATCCATAGTAGCACCACCACACTCCACCAGTTATCCACAGCACCACCACCACACTCCACTAGTCATTCACAGCAGCACCACCACACTCCAACAGTCATCCACAGCAGCACCACCACTTAACCAGTCATCCACAGCAGAACCACCACACTCCACCAGACACCCACAGCAGCAACCACACACTCCACCAGTCATCCACAGCAGCTCTACCAAACTCCACCAGTCATCCACATCAGCACCAACTCACTCCAGCAGTCATCCACAGCAGCACCACCACACTCCACCAGTCACCAACAGCACCACCACACTCCAACAGTCATCTACAACCGCATATCTACACTCCACAAGTCATCCACAGCAGCACCACCCGACTCCACCAGTCACCCAAAGCAGCACCACCACACTCCACCAGTCATCCACAGCAGCACCAACACATTCCACCAGTCATCCACAGCAGCGCCACACTCCACCAGTCATCCACAGCACCACCACTCTCCACCAGTCATCCACAGCAGCACCGCAACACACCACCAGTCATCTACAGCACCACCACACTCCTCCAGTCATCCATAGCACCACCACACTCCACCAGTCATCCACAGCACCACCACTCTCCACTAGTCATCCACAGCAGCACCACCACACTCCAGCAGTCATCCATAGTAGCACCACCACACTCCACGAGTTATCCACAGCACCAACACCACACTCCACTAGTCATTCACAGCAGCACCACCACACTCCACCAGTCATCCACAGCAGCACCACCACTTAACCAGTCATCCACAGCAGCACCACCACACTCCACCAGTCACCCACACCAGCAACCACACACTCCACCAGTCATCCACAGCAGCTCTACCAAACTCCACCAGTCATCCACATCAGCACCACCTCACTCCAGCAGTCATCCACAGCAGCACCACCATACTCCACCAGTCACCAACAGCACCACCACACTCCACCAGTCATCTACAACCGCATCTCTACACTCCACAAGTCATCCACAGCAGCACCACCCGACTCCACCAGTCACCCACTGCAGCACCACCACACTCCACCAGTCATCCACAGCACCACCAACACATTCCACCAGTCATCCACAGCAGCGCCATCTCACTCCACCAGTCATCCACAGCACCACCACCACACTCCACCAGTCATCCACAGCAGCACCACCACACTCCAGGAGCCATCCACAGTAGCACAACCACACTCCACCAGTCATCCACGATAGCAGCACCACTCTCCACTAGTTATCCACAACAGCAGCACCACACTCCACCAGTCTTCCATAGCAGCACCACACTCCACCAGTCATCTACAACCGCACCACCACACTCCACCAGTCATCCATAGCAACACCACCAAACTCCACCAGTCATCCACAGCACCCCCATATTCCACCAGTCATCCAAAGCTAACTACATTCTACCAGTCATCCACAGCATCACCACACTCCACCAGTCATCCACAGCACCACCACACTCCACCAGTCATCCACTGCACCACTATACTCCACCAGTCATAAACAGCTCCACCACACTCCACCAGTCATCCACAGCAGCACCACAACATTCCAACAGTCATCCACAGCAGCACCACCACACTCCACCAGTCACCCACAGTACCACAATACTCCACTAGTCATCCAGAGCAGCACCACCACACTCCAGCAGTCATCCACAGCAGCACCAACACACTCCACCAGTCATCCACAGCACCCCCATACTCCAACAGTCATCCACAGCAGCACCACCACACTCCACCAGTCGTCCACAGCAGCAACACCACACTCCACCAGTCATCCACAGCAGTACCAACACACTCCACCAGTCATCGACAGCAGCACAATCACACTCCACCAGACATCCACAGTAGCACCACCACACTTTGTCAGTCATCCACAGCATCACCACACTTCACCCGTCATCTACTGCACCACCATAATCCACCAGTCATACACAGCACCACCACACTCCACCAGTCATCCACAGCAGCACCACCACACTCCACCAGTCATCCACAACAGCACCACAACACTCCACCAGTCATCCTCAGCACCACATTACTCCACTAGTCATCCACAGCAGCACCACCACACTCCACATGTCAACCACAGCAGCACCAACACACTCCACCAGTCATCCACAGCACCCACATACTCCACCAGTCATCCACAGCAGCACCACCACACCCCACCAGTCATCCACATCACCACCATCCTCCACCAGTTATCCATTGCAGCACCACCATACGCCACCAGTCATCCACAGAACCCCCACACTACACCATTCATTCCACAGCTGCACCACCACACTCCACCAGTCATCCACAGCATAACCACTACACTCTACCAGTTATATAGAGAACCACTATTCTCCACCATTCATCCACAGCAGCACCACCACACTCCTCCAATCATCCACAGCACCACCACACTCCACCAGCCATCCACAGCAGCACCACCACACTCCACCATTCATCCACATCACCACAACACTCCACCAGTCACCCACAGCACCACCACACTCCTCCAGTCATCCACAGCAGCACCACCACACTCCATTAGTCACCCACAGCAGCAATACCACACTCCACAATTCATCCACATCAGCACCACCTCACTCCACCAGTCATCCACAGCAGCACCACCACACTCCACCAGTCACCCACTTCACCACCACACTCCACCAATCTTCCACAGCAGCACCACCACACTCCACCAGTCATCCACAGCACCATCATACTCCACCAGCCATCCACAGCAGCACCACCACACTCCACCTGTCATCCACAGCACCATCATACTACACCAGCCATCCCACAGCAGCACCACTACATTCCATCAGTCATACACACCAGCACCACCACACATTCAAGCAGTCATCCACAGCACCACCACACTCCTCCAGTCATCCACAGAAGCACCACGACACTCCACCGGTCATCCACAGCAGTACCACCATTCTCCACCAGTCATCCACAACAGCACAACCACACTCCATCAGTCATCCACAGCACCACCATACTCCACCAGTCATGCACAGCAGGACCACCATACTCAACCAGTCTTCCAAAACAGCACCACCACACTCCTAGAATCATCCACAGCACCACCATACTCCGCCAGTCATCCACATCAGCACCACCACACTCATTAGTCATTCACAGCAGTACAATCACACACCACCAGTCATCCACAGCAGCACCACCACCACACCCCAATATTCATCCACAGTACCACCAAACTCCACCAGTCATCCACAGCACCACCACACTCCACCAGTCATCCACAGCACCACCACTCTACACCAGTCATCCACACCAGCACCACCACACTCCACCAGTCATCCACAGCACCAACATACTCCACCAGCCATCCACAGCAGCACCACCACACTCCACCAGTCATCCACAGCACCACCACACTCCACCAGTCATCCACAGCACCACCACACTCCACCAGTCATCCACAGCAGCACCACCACACTCCAGCAGTCATCCATAGTAGCACCACCACACTCCACCAGTTATCCACAGCACCACCACCACACTCCACCAGTCATCCACAGCACCACCACACTCCACCAGTCATCCACAGCACCACCACACTCCACCAGTCATCCACAGCAGCACCACCACACTCCAACAGTCATCCATAGTTGCACCACCACACTCCACCAGCCATCAACAGCAGCACCACCACACTCCACCAGTCATCCACAGCACCACCACACTCCACCAGTCATCCACAGCACCACCACACTCCACCAGTCATCCACAGCAGCACCACCACACTCCAGCAGTCATCCATATTAGCACCACCACTCTCCACCAGTTATCCACAGCACCACCACCACATTCCACCAGTCATCCACAACACCACCATACTCCACCAGCCATCCACAGCAGCACCACCACACTCAACCATTCATCCACATCACCACCACACTCCACCAGTCATCCACAGCACCACAACAGTCCACCAGTCACCCACATCACCACCACACTCCACCAGTCATCGACAGCAGCACCACCTCTTAACCAGTCATCCACAGCAGCACCACCACACTCCACCAGTCACCCACAGCAGCTCCACCAAATTCCACCATTCATCCACATCAGCACCACCTCACTCCACCAGTCATCCACAGCAGCACCACCACACTCCACCAGTCATCCACAGCACCACAATACTCCACTAGTCATCCAGAGCAGCACAACCACACTCCAGCAGTCATCCACAGCAGCACCAACACACTCCACAAGTCATCCACAGCACCCCCATAGTCCACCAATCATCCACAGCAGCACCACCACACTCCACCAGTCATCCACAGCAGCAACACCACTCTCCACCAGTCATCCACATCAGTACCACCACAATCCACCAGTCATCCACAGCAGCACCACCACACTCCACCAGTCATCCACAGTAGCACCACCACACTACATCAGTCACCCACAGCAGCACAACCACACTCCACCAGTCATCCACAGCACCACATTACTCCACCAATCATCTACAACCGCACCACCACGCTCCACCAGTCATCCACAGCAGCACCACCACACTCCACCAGTCATCCACAGCACCACCATATTCATTAAGTCATCCACAGCACCACCATATTCATTAAGTCATCCACAGCACCACTATTCTCCACTAGTCATCCACAGCAGCACCACCACACTCCGCCAGTCATCCACAGCACCACCACACTCCACCAGTCATCCACAGCAGCACAACCACACTCCACCAGTCATCACCAGCAGCACCACAACACTCCACCAGTCATCTACAGCACCACATTACTCCACTAGTCATCCACAGCAGCACCACCACACTCCACCTGTCAACCAAAGCAGCACCAACACACTCCACCAGTCATCCACAGAACCACTATTCTCCACCAGTCATCCACAGCACCACCACCACTCTCCGCCAGTTATCCACAGCACCACCACACTCCACCAGTCATCCACTGCACCACAATAATCCACCAGTCATACACAGCACCACCACACTCCAACAGTCATTCACAGCAGCACCACCACACTCCACCAGTCATCACCAGCAGCACCACAACACTCCACCAGTCATCCACAGCACCACATTACTCCACTAGTCATCCACAGCAGCACCACCACACTCCACCTGTCATCCACAGCAGCACCACCACACTCCTCCAGTCATCCAAAGCACCACCACAACCCACCAGTCATCCACATCACCACCATCCTCCACCAGTCATCCATTGCATCACCACAATACGCCACCAGTCATCCACAGAACCACCACACTACACCATTCATTCCACAGCAGCACCACCACACTCCACCAGTCATCCACAGCAGAACCACTACACGCAACCAGTAATCCAGAGCACCACAATACTCCACCAGTCATCCACAGCAGCACCACTCTCCATCAGTCATCCACAGCAGCTCCACCACACACCACCAGTCATCCACAGCAGCACCACCACCACATTCCAATAGCCATACACAGCACCACCAAACTCCACCAGTCATCCACAACAGCACCACCACACTCCACCAGTCATCCACAGCACCACCACTCTCCATCAGTCATCCACAGCAGCACCACCACACTCCACCAGTCATCCACAGCACCACCATACTCCACCAGCCTTCCACAGCAGCACCACCACACTCCACCATTCATCCACATCACCACCACACTCCACCATTCATCCACATCACCACCACACTCCACCAGTCACCCACAGCACCACCACACTCCTCCATTCATCCACAGTAGCACCACCACTTAACCAGTCATCCACAGCAGCAACACCACACTCCACCATTCATCCACATCAGCACCACCTCACTCCACCAGTCATCCACAGCAGCACCACCACACTCCACCAGTCACCCACAGCACCACCACACTCCACCAATCATCCTCAGCAGCACCACCACACTCCACCACTCATCCACAGCACCATCATACTACACCAGCCATCCACAGCAGCACCACCACACTTCTCCATTCATCCACATCACCATTAAACTCCACCAGTCATCCACTGCACCACAACACTCCACCAGTAACCCACAGCACCACTACACTCCTCCAGTCATCCACAGCAGCACCTCCACACTCCTCCAGTCTTCCACAGCAGCACCACCATTTAACCAGTCATCCACAGCAGCACCACCACACTCCACCAGTCACCAACAGCAGCAACACCAAACTCCACCAGTCATCCACAGCAGCACCACCACACTCCACCGGTCATCCACAGCAGCACCACCACACTCCAGCAGTCATCCATAGCAGTACCACCACACTCCACCAGTTATCCACAGCACCACCACCACACTCCACCAGTCACCCACAGCACCACCACCACACTACATCAGTCACCCACAGCAGCACAACCACACTCCACCAGTCATCCACAGCACCACATTACTCCACCAATCATCTACAACCGCACCACCACGCTCCACCAGTCATCCACAGCAGCAGCACCACACTCCACCAGTCATCCACAGCACCACCATATTCATTAAGTCATCCACAGCACCACCATATTCATTAAGTCATCCACAGCACCACTATTCTCCACTAGTCATCCACAGCAGCACCACCACACTCCGCCAGTCATCCACAGCACCACCACACTCCACCAGTCATCCGCAGCAGCACAACCACACTCCACCAGTCATCACCAGCAGCACCACCACACTCCACCTGTCAACCAAAGCAGCACCACCACACTCCACCAGTCAACCACAGCAGTACCACCACACTTTACCAGTTATCCACAGCACCACCACCACACTCCACCAGTCATCCTCAGCACCACATTACTCCACTAGTCATCCACAGCAGCACCACCACACTCCACCTGTCAACCACAGCAGCACCAACACACTCCACCAGTCATCCACAGCACCCACATACTCCACCAGTCATCCACAGCAGCACCACCACACCCCACCAGTCATCCACATCACCACCATCCTCCACCAGTTATCCATTGCAGCACCACCATACGCCACCAGTCATCCACAGAACCCCCACACTACACCATTCATTCCACAGCTGCACCACCACACTCCACCAGTCATCCACAGCATAACCACTACACTCTACCAGTTATATAGAGAACCACTATTCTCCACCATTCATCCACAGCAGCACCACCACACTCCTCCAATCATCCACAGCACCACCATACTCCACCAGTCATCCACAGCAGCAGCACCACACTCCACCAGTCATCCACAGCACCACCATACTCCACCAGCCATCCACAGCAGCACCACCACACTCCACCATTCATCCACATCACCACAACACTCCACCAGTCACCCACAGCACCACCACACTCCTCCAGTCATCCACAGCAGCACCACCACACTCCATTAGTCACCCACAACAGCAATACCACACTCCACAATTCATCCACATCAGCACCACCACACTCCACCAGTCATCCACAGCAGCACCACCACACTCCACCAGTCACCCACTTCACCACCACACTCCACCAATCTTCCACAGCAGCACCACCACACTCCACCAGTCATCCACAGTACCATCATACTCCACCAGCCATCCACAGCAGCACCACCACACTCCACCTGTCATCCACAGCACCATCATACTACACCAGCCATCCCACAGCAGCACCACTACATTCCATCAGTCATACACACCAGCACCACCACACTCCAGCAGTCATCCACAGCACCACCACACTCCTCCAGTCATCCACAGAAGCACCACGACACTCCACCGGTCATCCACAGCAGTACCACCATTCTCCACCAGTCATCCACAACAGCACAACCACACTCCATCAGTCATCCACAGCACCACCATACTCCACCAGTCATGCACAGCAGGACCACCATACTCAACCAGTCTTCCAAAACAGCACCACCACACTCCACCAGTCATCTACTGCACCACCATAATCCACCAGTCATACACAGCACCACCACACTCCACCAGTCATCCACAGCAGCACCACCACACTCCACCAGTCATCCACAACAGCACCACAACACTCCACCAGTCATCCTCAGCACCACATTACTCCACTAGTCATCCACAGCAGCACCACCACACTCCACATGTCAACCACAGCAGCACCAACACACTCCACCAGTCATCCACAGCACCCACATACTCCACCAGTCATCCACAGCAGCACCACCACACCCCACCAGTCATCCACATCACCACCATCCTCCACCAGTTATCCATTGCAGCACCACCATACGCCACCAGTCATCCACAGAACCCCCACACAACACCATTCATTCCACAGCTGCACCACCACACTCCACCAGTCATCCACAGCATAACCACTACACTCTACCAGTTATATAGAGAACCACTATTCTCCACCATTCATCCACAGCAGCACCACCACACTCCTCCAATCATCCACAGCACCACCACACTCCACCAGCCATCCACAGCAGCACCACCACACTCCACCATTCATCCACATCACCACAACACTCCACCAGTCACCCACAGCACCACCACACTCCTCCAGTCATCCACAGCAGCACCACCACACTCCATTAGTCACCCACAGCAGCAATACCACACTCCACAATTCATCCACATCAGCACCACCTCACTCCACCAGTCATCCACAGCAGCACCACCACACTCCACCAGTCACCCACTTCAAAACCACACTCCACCAATCTTCCACAGCAGCACCACCACACTCCACCAGTCATCCACAGCACCATCATACTCCACCAGCCATCCACAGCAGCACCACCACACTCCACCTGTCATCCACAGCACCATCATACTACACCAGCCATCCCACAGCAGCACCACTACATTCCATCAGTTATACACACCAGCACCACCACACTCCAGCAGTCATCCACAGCACCACCACACTCCTCCAGTCATCCACAGAAGCACCACGACACTCCACCGGTCATCCACAGCAGTACCACCATTCTCCACCAGTCATCCACAACAGCACAACCACACTCCATCAGTCATCCACAGCACCACCATACTCCACCAGTCATGCACAGCAGGACCACCATACTCAACCAGTCTTCCAAAACAGCACCACCACACTCCTAGAATCATCCACAGCACCACCATACTCCGCCAGTCATCCACATCAGCACCACCACACTCATTAGTCATTCACAGCAGTACAATCACACACCACCAGTCATCCACAGCAGCACCACCACCACACCCCAATATTCATCCACAGTACCACCAAACTCCACCAGTCATCCACAGCACCACCACACTCCACCAGTCATCCACAGCACCACCACTCTACACCAGTCATCCACACCAGCACCACCACACTCCACCAGTCATCCACAGCACCAACATACTCCACCAGCCATCCACAGCAGCACCACCACACTCCACCAGTCATCCACAGCACCACCACACTCCACCAGTCATCCACAGCACCACCACACTCCACCAGTCATCCACAGCAGCACCACCACACTCCAGCAGTCATCCATAGTAGCACCACCACACTCCACCAGTTATCCACAGCACCACCACCACACTCCACCAGTCATCCACAGCACCACCACACTCCACCAGTCATCCACAGCACCACCACACTCCACCAGTCATCCACAGCAGCACCACCACACTCCAGCAGTCATCCATAGTAGCACCACCACACTCCACCAGCCATCAACAGCAGCACCACCACACTCCACCAGTCATCCACAGCACCACCACACTCCACCAGTCATCCACAGCACCACCACACTCCACCAGTCATCCACAGCAGCACCACCACACTCCAGCAGTCATCCATATTAGCACCACCACTCTCCACCAGTTATCCACAGCACCACCACCACATTCCACCAGTCATCCACAACACCACCATACTCCACCAGCCATCCACAGCAGCACCACCACACTCAACCATTCATCCACATCACCACCACACTCCACCAGTCATCCACAGCACCACAACAGTCCACCAGTCACCCACATCACCACCACACTCCACCAGTCATCGACAGCAGCACCACCTCTTAACCAGTCATCCACAGCAGCACCACCACACTCCACCAGTCACCCACAGCAGCTCCACCAAATTCCACCATTCATCCACATCAGCACCACCTCACTCCACCAGTCATCCACAGCAGCACCACCACACTCCACCAGTCATCCACAGCACCACAATACTCCACTAGTCATCCAGAGCAGCACCACCACACTCCACCAGCCATCAACAGCAGCACCACCACACTCCACCAGTCATCCACAGCACCACCACACTCCACCAGTCATCCACAGCAGCAACACCACTCTCCACCAGTCATCCACATCAGTACCACCACAATCCACCAGTCATCCACAGCAGCACCACCACACTCCACCAGTCATCCACAGTAGCACCACCACACTACATCAGTCACCCACAGCAGCACAACCACACTCCACCAGTCATCCACAGCACCACATTACTCCACCAATCATCTACAACCGCACCACCACGCTCCACCAGTCATCCACAGCAGCACCACCACACTCCACCAGTCATCCACAGCACCACCATATTCATTAAGTCATCCACAGCACCACCATATTCATTAAGTCATCCACAGCACCACTATTCTCCACTAGTCATCCACAGCAGCACCACCACACTCCGCCAGTCATCCACAGCACCACCACACTCCACCAGTCATCCACAGCAGCACAACCACACTCCACCAGTCATCACCAGCAGCACCACAACACTCCACCAGTCATCTACAGCACCACATTACTCCACTAGTCATCCACAGCAGCACCACCACACTCCACCTGTCAACCAAAGCAGCACCAACACACTCCACCAGTCATCCACAGAACCACTATTCTCCACCAGTCATCCACAGCACCACCACCACTCTCCGCCAGTTATCCACAGCACCACCACACTCCACCAGTCATCCACTGCACCACAATAATCCACCAGTCATACACAGCACCACCACACTCCAACAGTCATTCACAGCAGCACCACCACACTCCACCAGTCATCACCAGCAGCACCACAACACTCCACCAGTCATCCACAGCACCACATTACTCCACTAGTCATCCACAGCAGCACCACCACACTCCACCTGTCATCCACAGCAGCACCACCACACTCCTCCAGTCATCCAAAGCACCACCACAACCCACCAGTCATCCACATCACCACCATCCTCCACCAGTCATCCATTGCATCACCACAATACGCCACCAGTCATCCACAGAACCACCACACTACACCATTCATTCCACAGCAGCACCACCACACTCCACCAGTCATCCACAGCAGAACCACTACACGCAACCAGTAATCCAGAGCACCACAATACTCCACCAGTCATCCACAGCAGCACCACTCTCCATCAGTCATCCACAGCAGCTCCACCACACACCACCAGTCATCCACAGCAGCACCACCACCACATTCCAATAGCCATACACAGCACCACCAAACTCCACCAGTCATCCACAACAGCACCACCACACTCCACCAGTCATCCACAGCACCACCACTCTCCATCAGTCATCCACAGCAGCACCACCACACTCCACCAGTCATCCACAGCACCACCATACTCCACCAGCCTTCCACAGCAGCACCACCACACTCCACCATTCATCCACATCACCACCACACTCCACCAGTCTCCCACAGCACCACCACACTCCTCCATTCATCCACAGCAGCACCACCACTTAACCAGTCATCCACAGCAGCAACACCACACTCCACCATTCATCCACATCAGCACCACCTCACTCCACCAGTCATCCACAGCAGCACCACCACACTCCACCAGTCACCCACAGCACCACCACACTCCACCAATCATCCTCAGCAGCACCACCACACTCCACCACTCATCCACAGCACCATCATACTACACCAGCCATCCACAGCAGCACCACCACACTTCTCCATTCATCCACATCACCATTAAACTCCACCAGTCATCCACTGCACCACAACACTCCACCAGTAACCCACAGCACCACTACACTCCTCCAGTCATCCACAGCAGCACCTCCACACTCCTCCAGTCTTCCACAGCAGCACCACCATTTAACCAGTCATCCACAGCAGCACCACCACACTCCACCAGTCACCAACAGCAGCAACACCAAACTCCACCAGTCATCCACAGCAGCACCACCACACTCCACCGGTCATCCACAGCAGCACCACCACACTCCAGCAGTCATCCATAGCAGTACCACCACACTCCACCAGTTATCCACAGCACCACCACCACACTCCACCAGTCACCCACAGCACCACCACCACACTACATCGGTCACCCACAGCAGCACAACCACACTCCACCAGTCATCCACAGCACCACATTACTCCACCAATCATCTACAACCGCACCACCACGCTCCACCAGTCATCCACAGCAGCAGCACCACACTCCACCAGTCATCCACAGCACCACCATATTCATTAAGTCATCCACAGCACTACCATATTCATTAAGTCATCCACAGCACCACTATTCTCCACTAGTCATCCACAGCAGCACCACCACACTCCGCCAGTCATCCACAGCACCACCACACTCCACCAGTCATCCGCAGCAGCACAACCACACTCCACCAGTCATCACCAGCAGCACCACCACACTCCACCTGTCAACCAAAGCAGCACCACCACACTCCACCAGTCAACCACAGCAGTACCACCACACTTTACCAGTTATCCACAGCACCACCACCACACTCCACCAGTCACCCACAGCACCACCACAACACTCCACCAGTCATCCTCAGCACCACATTACTCCACTAGTCATCCACAGCAGCACCACCACACTCCACCTGTCAACCACAGCAGCACCAACACACTCCACCAGTCATCCACAGCACCCACATACTCCACCAGTCATCCACAGCAGCACCACCACACCCCACCAGTCATCCACATCACCACCATCCTCCACCAGTTATCCATTGCAGCACCACCATACGCCACCAGTCATCCACAGAACCCCCACACTACACCATTCATTCCACAGCTGCACCACCACACTCCACCAGTCATCCACAGCATAACCACTACACTCTACCAGTTATATAGAGAACCACTATTCTCCACCATTCATCCACAGCAGCACCACCACACTCCTCCAATCATCCACAGCACCACCATACTCCACCAGTCATCCACAGCAGCAGCACCACACTCCACCAGTCATCCACAGCACCACCATACTCCACCAGCCATCCACAGCAGCACCACCACACTCCACCATTCATCCACATCACCACAACACTCCACCAGTCACCCACAGCACCACCACACTCCTCCAGTCATCCACAGCAGCACCACCACACTCCATTAGTCACCCACAGCAGCAATACCACACTCCACAATTCATCCACATCAGCACCACCTCACTCCACCAGTCATCCACAGCAGCACCACCACACTCCACCAGTCACCCACTTCACCACCACACTCCACCAATCTTCCACAGCAGCACCACCACACTCCACCAGTCATCCACAGCACCATCATACTCCACCAGCCATCCACAGCAGCACCACCACACTCCACCTGTCATCCACAGCACCATCATACTACACCAGCCATCCCACAGCAGCACCACTACATTCCATCAGTCATACACACCAGCACCACCACACTCCAGCAGTCATCCACAGCACCACCACACTCCTCCAGTCATCCACAGAAGCACCACGACACTCCACCGGTCATCCACAGCAGTACCACCATTCTCCACCAGTCATCCACAACAGCACAACCACACTCCATCAGTCATCCACAGCACCACCATACTCCACCAGTCATGCACAGCAGGACCACCATACTCAACCAGTCTTCCAAAACAGCACCACCACACTCCTAGAATCATCCACAGCACCACCATACTCCGCCAGTCATCCACATCAGCACCACCACACTCATTAGTCATTCACAGCAGCACAATCACACACCACCAGTCATCCACAGCAGCACCACCACCACACCCCAATATTCATCCACAGTACCACCAAACTCCACCAGTCATCCACAGCACCACCACACTCCACCAGTCATCCACAGCACCACCACTCTACACCAGTCATCCACACCAGCACCACCACACTCCACCAGTCATCCACAGCACCAACATACTCCACCAGCCATCCACAGCAGCACCACCACACTCCACCAGTCATCCACAGCACCACCACACTCCACCAGTCATCCACAGCACCACCACACTCCACCAGTCATCCACAGCAGCACCACCACACTCCAGCAGTCATCCATAGTAGCACCACCACACTCCACCAGTTATCCACAGCACCACCACCACACTCCACCAGTCATCCACAGCACCACCACACTCCACCAGTCATCCACAGCACCACCACACTCCACCAGTCATCCACAGCAGCACCGCCACACTCCAGCAGTCATCCATAGTAGCACCACCACACTCCACCAGCCATCAACAGCAGCACCACCACACTCCACCAGTCATCCACAGCACCACCACACTCCACCAGTCATCCACAGCACCACCACACTCCACCAGTCATCCACAGCAGCACCACCACACTCCAGCAGTCATCCATATTAGCACCACCACTCTCCACCAGTTATCCACAGCACCACCACCACATTCCACCAGTCATCCACAACACCACCATACTCCACCAGCCATCCACAGCAGCACCACCACACTCAACCATTCATCTACATCACCACCACACTCCACCAGTCATCCACAGCACCACAACAGTCCACCAGTCACCCACATCACCACCACACTCCACCAGTCATCGACAGCAGCACCACCTCTTAACCAGTCATCCACAGCAGCACCACCACACTCCACCAGTCACCCACAGCAGCTCCACCAAATTCCACCATTCATCCACATCAGTACCACCTCACTCCACCAGTCATCCACAGCAGCACCACCACACTCCACCAGTCATCCACAGCACCACAATACTCCACTAGTCATCCAGAGCAGCACAACCACACTCCAGCAGTCATCCACAGCAGCACCAACACACTCCACAAGTCATCCACAGCACCCCCATAGTCCACCAATCATCCACAGCAGCACCACCACACTCCACCAGTCATCCACAGCAGCAACACCACTCTCCACCAGTCATCCACATCAGTACCACCACAATCCACCAGTCATCCACAGCAGCACCACCACACTCCACCAGTCATCCACAGTAGCACCACCACACTACATCAGTCACCCACAGCAGCACAACCACACTCCACCAGTCATCCACAGCACCACATTACTCCACCAATCATCTACAACCGCACCACCACGCTCCACCAGTCATCCACAGCAGCACCACCACACTCCACCAGTCATCCACAGCACCACCATATTCATTAAGTCATCCACAGCACCACCATATTCATTAAGTCATCCACAGCACCACTATTCTCCACTAGTCATCCACAGCAGCACCACCACACTCCGCCAGTCATCCACAGCACCACCACACTCCACCAGTCATCCACAGCAGCACAACCACACTCCACCAGTCATCACCAGCAGCACCACAACACTCCACCAGTCATCTACAGCACCACATTACTCCACTAGTCATCCACAGCAGCACCACCACACTCCACCTGTCAACCAAAGCAGCACCAACACACTCCACCAGTCATCCACAGAACCACTATTCTCCACCAGTCATCCACAGCACCACCACCACTCTCCGCCAGTTATCCACAGCACCACCACACTCCACCAGTCATCCACTGCACCACAATAATCCACCAGTCATACACAGCACCACCACACTCCAACAGTCATTCACAGCAGCACCACCACACTCCACCAGTCATCACCAGCAGCACCACAACACTCCACCAGTCATCCACAGCACCACCATACTCCACCAGCTATCCACAGCAGCACCACCACACTCCACCATTCATCCACATCACCACCACACTCCACCAGTCACCCACAGCACCACCACACTCCTCCATTCATCCACAGCAGCACCACCACTTAACCAGTCATCCACAGCAGCAACACCACACTCCACCATTCATCCACATCAGCACCACCTCACTCCACCAGTCATCCACAGCAGCACCACCACACTCCACCAGTCACCCACAGCACCACCACACTCCACCAATCATCCTCAGCAGCACCACCACACTCCACCACTCATCCACAGCACCATCATACTACACCAGTCATCCACAGCAGCACCACCACACTTCTCCATTCATCCACATCACCATTAAACTCCAGCAGTCATCCATAGCAGTACCACCACACTCCACCAGTTATCCACAGCACCACCACCACACTCCACCAGTCACCCACAGCACCACCACCACACTACATCAGTCACCCACAGCAGCACAACCACACTCCACCAGTCATCCACAGCACCACATTACTCCACCAATCATCTACAACCGCACCACCACGCTCCACCAGTCATCCACAGCAGCAGCACCACACTCCACCAGTCATCCACAGCACCACCATATTCATTAAGTCATCCACAGCACCACCATATTCATTAAGTCATCCACAGCACCACTATTCTCCACTAGTCATCCACAGCAGCACCACCACACTCCGCCAGTCATCCACAGCACCACCAAACTCCACCAGTCATCCACAGCAGCACAACCACACTCCACCAGTCATCACCAGCAGCACCACCACACTCCACCTGTCAACCAAAGCAGCACCACCACACTCCACCAGTCAACCACAGCAGTACCATCACACTCCACCAGTTATCCACAGCACCACCACCACACTCCACCAGTCACCCACAGCACCACCACCACACTCCACCAGTCATCCACTGCAGAACCACCACACTCCACCGGTCATCCACAGCAGTACCATCTCACTCCACCAGTCATCCACAGCAGCACCCCCACACTCCACCAGTCATCCGCAGCAGCACCACCACACTCCAGCAGTCATCCATAGCAGTACCACCACACTCCACTGGTTATCCACAGCACCACAACGACACTCCAACAGTCATTCACAGCAGCACCACCTCACTTAACCAGTCATCCACAGCAGCACCACCACACTTCACCAGTCATCCACAGCAGCACAACCACACTCCACCAGTCATCCACAGCAGCACCAACACACTCCAGCAGTCATCCATAGCAGTACCACCACACTCCACCAGTTATCCACAGCACCACCACCACACTCCACCAGTCATCCACACCAGCACCACCACACTTCAGCAGTCATCCACAGCACCACCTCACTCCAGCAGTCATCCACAGCAGCACCACCACACTCCACCAGTCATCCACAGCAGCACCACCACACTCCACTAGTCATCCACAGCAGCACCACCACGCTCCACCAGTCATTCACCGCAGTACCACCACACTCCACCAGTCATCCACACCAGCACCACCACACTTCATCAGTTATCCACAGCACCACCTCACTCCAGCAGTCATCCACATCAGCACCACCACACTCCTCCAGTCATCCACAGCAGCACCACCACACTCCTCCAGTCATCCACAGCAGAACCACGACACTCCACCAGTCATCCACAGCAGCACCACTATACTCCACCAGCCATCCACAGCAGTACAAACACACTCCATCAGTCATCCACAGCACTACCATACTCTACCAGTCATGCACAGCAGAACCACCACAGTCCACCAGTCATCCACAGAAGCACCACCATACTCAACCAGTCATCCAAAACAGAACAACCACACTCAATAGTCATTCACAGGAGCACAATCACACCCTAATAGTCATCCACAGCACCACCAAACTCTACCAGTCATCCACAGCACCACCACACCCCACCAGTCATTTACAGCACCACCACTCTCCACCAGTCATCCACACCAGCAACACCGCACTCCACCAGTCATCCACAGCACCACCACTCTCCACCAGTCATCGACAGCAGCACCACCACACTCCACCAATCATCCACAGCACCACCACCACACTCCACCAGTCATTCACAGCAGCACCACCACACTCCACCAGTCATCCACAGCAGCACCACCACTTAACGAGTCATCCACAGCAGCACCACCACACTCCACCAGTCTCCCACAGCACCACAACACTCCACCAGTCATCTACGGCCGCACCACCTCACTCCACCATTCATCCACAGCAGCACCACCACACTCCACCAGTCTCCCACAGCACCACAACACTCCACCAGTCATCTACGACCGCACCACCTCACTCCACAAGTCATCCACAGCAGCACCACCACACTCCACCAGTCACCCACAGCAGCACCACCTCACTCCACCAGTCACCCACAGGAGCACCACAACATTCCACCAGTCATCCACAGCAGCACCACCTCACTCCACCTGTCATCCAAAGCAACACCACCTCACTCCACCAGTCATCCACAGCCGGACCACCACACTCCACCAGTCATCCACAGCAGCACCACCTCACTCCACCAGTCATCCACAGCAGCACAACCACACGCCACCAGTCATCCACAGCAGTACCACCACAATCCACCAGTCATCCACAGCAGCACCACCTCACTCCACCAGTCATCCACAGCAGCACAACCTCACTTAACCAGTCATCCACAGCAGCACAACCACACTCCACCAGTCATCCACAGCAGTACCACCACACTCCTCCAGTCATCCACAGCAGCACCACGACACTCAACCAGTCATCTACAACCGTACCACCACACTCCACCAGTCATCCACAGCAGCACCACCTCACTCCACCAGTCATCCACAGCAGCACAACCACACTCCACCAGTCATCCACAGCAGTACCACCACAATCCACCAGTCATCCACAGCAGCACCACCTCACTCCACCAGTCATCCACAGCAGCACAACCTCACTTAACCAGTCATCCACAGCAGCACAACCACACTCCACCAGTGACCCACAGCAACACCCCCACACTCCACCAGTCATTCACAGCAGCTCCACCACACTCCAGCAGTCATCCACAGCAGCACCACCACACTCCTCCAGTCATCGACAGCAGCACCACCACACTCCACCAGTCATCCACAGCAGCACCACTACACTTAACCAGTCATCCACAGCAGCACCACCACACTTCACCAGTCATCCACAGCAACAGCACCACACTCCACCAGTCATCCACAGCAGCTCCACCACACTCCAACAGTAATCCACAACAGCTCCACCACACTCCACCTGTCATCCACAGCAGCACCACCACACTCCACCAGTCACCCACAGCAGCACCACCTCACTCCACCAGTCACCCACAGCACCTCCACACTCCACCAGTCATCCACAACAGCACCACCTCACTTAACCAGTCTTCCACATCAGCACCAACACACTCCACCGGTCATCCACAGCAGCACCACCACACTCCACCAGTCACCCACAGCAGCACCACCACACTCCACCAGTTATCCACAGCACCACCACCACACTCCAACAGTCATCCACAGCAGCACCACCAAGCACCACCAGTCATTCACAGCAGCACCACCCCACTCCACAAGTCATCCACAGCAGCACCACCACACTCCACCAGTCATCCACAGCAGCACCACCACACTCTACCAGTCATCCACAGCAGCACCACCACACTCCAGCAGTCATCCATAGCAGTACCACCACACTCCACCAGTTATCCACAGCACCACCACCACACTCCAACAGTCATCCACAGCAGCACCACCAAGCACCACCAGTCATTCACAGCAGCACCACCTTACTCCACAAGTCATCCACAGCAGCACCACCACACTCCACCAGTCATCCTCAGCACCGCCACACTCCACCAGTCATCCACTGCAGCATCACCACACTCCACCAGTCATCCACAGCACCACCATACTCCACCAGTCATCCACAGCAGCACCACCGCACTCTACCAGTCATTTACAGCAGCACCATACTCCACCAGTCATCCACAACAGCACCACCACACTCCACCAGTTATCCACATCAGCATCACAACACTCCACCAGTCACCCACAGCACCACCACACTCCACCAGTCATCCACACCAGCACCACCACACTCCACTAGTTATCCACAGCACCACCATACTCCAATAGTCCTCCCCAGCAGTACCACCACACTCAACCAGTCATCCACAGCACCACCACACTCCACCAGTCATCCACAGCAGCACCACCACACTCCACCAGTCATACACAGCAGCACCACCACACTCCACCCGTCATCCACAACAGCACCACCACTCTCCACCAGTCATCCACAGCAGCACCACCACACTCCTCCAGTCATCCACAGCAGCACCACAACACTCCAACAGTCATCCACAGCACCACAACACTCCACCAGTCATACACACCAGCACCACAACACTCCACCAGTCATCCACAGCACCACCTCACTCCAGCAGTCATCCACAGCAGCACTTCACTCCACTAGTTATCCACAGCACCACCACACTCCACCAGTCATCCACAGCACCACCATACTCCACCAGTCAACCACAGCAGCACCACCACACTCCACCAGTCCTCCACATCAGCACCACGATATTCAACCAGTCACCCACAGCAGCACCACACTCCACCAGTCATCCACAGCAGCACCACCACACTCCACCAGTCATCCACAGCAGTACCACCACACTCCACAAGTCATTCACAGCAGCACCACCTCACTCCACCAGTCACCCACAGCAGCACCACCTCACTTAACCATTCATCCACAGCAACACAACCACACTCCACCAGTCATCCACAGCAGCACCACCACACTCCACCAGTCATCCACAGCAGCACCACCTCACTTAACCAGTCACCCACAGCAGCACCACCACCACACTCCACCAGTCATCCACAAGAGCACCACCACACTCCACCAGTTATCCACAGCAGCACCACCACACTCCACCAGTCATCCACAGCAGCACAACCACACTCCACCAGTCATCCACAGCAGCACAACCACACTTAACCAGTCATCCACAGCAACACAACCACACTCCACCAGTCATCCATAGCAGCTCTACCACACTCCACCAGTCATCCACAGCAGCACCACCTCACTCCAACAGTCATCTACAGCAGCACCACCACACTCCACCAGTCAACCACAGTAACACCACCACACTCCTCCAGTCACCCACAGCAGCACCACTATACTCCACCAGTCATCCACAGCACTACCACACTCAACCAGTCATCCAGAGCAGCACCATCACACTCCAGCAGTCACCTACAACAGCACCACCACAATCCACCAGTCATCCACTGCACCACCATACTCCTTCAGTCATCCACAGCACCACCACACTGCACCAATCATCTACAACCGCACTAACACACTCCAACGGTCAGCCATAGCAGTACCACCATACTCCAACAGTCTTCCACAGCACCACCACACTTCACCAGTCATCCATAGCAGCACCATCTCACTCCACCAGTCATCCGCAGCAGTACCACCACACTCCACCAGTCATCCACAGCAGCACCACCACACTCCAGCAGTCATCCACAGCAGCACCACCACACTCCAGCAGTCATCCACAGCAGCACCACCACACTCCAGCAGTCATCCACAGCAGCACCACCACACTCAACCAGTCAACAACAGCAGCACCACCACACTTCAGAAGTCATCCACAGCAGCACCACCACACTCCAGCAGTCATCCACAGCAGCACCACCACACTCCACCAGTCATCCATAGCAGCACCACCACACTCCAGCAGTCATCCACAGCAGCACCACCACACTCAACCAGTCAACAACAGCAGCACCACCACACTCCACCAGTCATCCACAGCAGCACCACCACACTCCACCAGTCATCCACAGCAGCACCACCACACTCCACCAGTCATCCACAGCACCACCACCACACTCCACCAGTCATCCACAGCAGCACCACCACACTCCACCAGTCATCCACAGCAGCACCACCACACTCCAGCTGTCATCCACAGCAGCACCACCACACTCCAGCTGTCATCCACAGCAGCACCACCACACTCCACCAGTCATCCTCAGCAGCCTCATTAACGATGAAAGCATCAGACTCATCCACCATCTGCTATACGTAATTACACACGTGAATATAGACGCAAACTTTGTATTTGTCAGCTTCACAAATTTTCACAGACGGATCAGTGGACAAGCAGACACAAGAGTTCAGAGCTGCAGTTAAGGCCGAAAAGTTTGTAATTAGTTTGTGTCTATTAAACAGGTACTCAACTTCACAGAGATGGTAGCCTTTCAAATGGCTTTGGAACATGCTCTTGCCCGACCATCTGTTATCATACAATACAGATTCGAGAACTGAAACCTTGAAAAAAGAACACTGATTCGTAAATACATTCATCTGATGACGAATTTCATATCATTAATGTAATCACTCCAATGTCATGGGCATTGCGTACTTATTAACCCTGAGGTCATGTCACGTAGGAATACTGGAGAATGACATTGCATACGAAGCTGCAAAATTTGCACCTGGAAAAGGAAATGCAGAATTTTGCATACCACAGAGTCTAGCACAGATTAAGGAAATAATTAGAGACAAAGCAGTAATGAAGATGTTCAGTAACCACATCACAGCAACTGAAACATCAGGATCTGGAGGTTGGTACAGGAATTTAAGCAACTAGGAACCATTTATTTTGATGAAAGGAGCAATAGAAAAACAGAATTACCTTACATTGCATCAGGCTTGTCTACGCATGTGTATGGGCAATAGGCTTCTGGGTTCCAGAAGATGAGAGGACAGGTCAGCACTGGCAAGCGATTCCCGACAGACCACTGGAACATTACAACTGCATGTTTTGCAGACATTTAGTCCCAATAACGTCCTTGAAAACTAGACCCCTAACCCACACATCAGGAAATTAAGAAAGTGATGACGTTTCGGTCCATACTGAACCATTAATTTTAGACGTGATGATTGGGTCACCTTACATCTTGTTCGTAACTGTTCAACAATGCTGTTTCATTAGCGTGTTTCAATCGAATTGCGAACATGTAGTCGTTCGGGCTTTCAAGTTGAAGGAGACTTGTCACAGAAGTTAGTGATTATATAAATGCTTTGAGATATTTTGTGTTGGGAGAACCATTATTTTTTCCTTTACTTGTAGTTTCAAATTTCACTCGGACATGATCAAAGAACGATAGCCTCATAACCCATCATTGCAAAAGTAAATAATTATGAAAAAAGACGCCAAACCTTCTTTTGATAATTATAGAAGTATAACGACTATGTGACACATACAAAAAAAAACATAAAAAAATATGCCAGATCTGATTTTTGTTATTGAAGAAAAAATGAATCTTCATTCTAAGTTCACCAACCCTTGTCAGGTCTTTTTTACCGTGACGGTATGTACCTGGAGTGTGGTACGGAGGTGGGGATGAACAGCCACTTTCTAAACACAACCCAGTAGTCCAATGCCTCTACACTTCATGTCAGCACTGTGGAGAAATGCCCGACAGACCACTGCAACATTAACACAGTGCACAGTTACAAACCCAATAAGATTTCAACTTAGATTCAACCGAGTAGAAGAAGTTGTTAAATACATGGGGCATAATCTCACTAAAGCGAACATACAAGTCATAAACACTGATATTCCGCCTAAGTAAAACAGAAACCAGAGACAAGTAACACTTAGTGGCCAGCCAGAGGCTCAGGGATCCCACAGGAATATCCCTGCAAGACAAACAAATATATTAAGGTCCTCTACACAATCCTTGCTGTGGATCACCAGAAAAATGTGTTGGAGACTGGCAGGTGTTGGTGGTGTGGACGATGGAGGCCGTTGCGTGCGGTGAGCTTCACTACAGGGGGCTCCTGGTGACCGCCCACGTAACACCGCTAAAGGATATTAACCACTGTAATCACGACTTTCTGAACCACTCTGAAATTTTTAGGACTTCCTTTTGAACCCAAAGCTTCGCCCAGAATAAATCTGGGATTTCATGTAATAGCATTTCCCACTGCATCTAATAATTTTCACACAACCTCACTATTTCTTCTGTTTATATTCGAAGCGACATCCCTCCACATTACTTTGCAATTAGAGCAGTCTAAACGGTATTTTCACATTCGACAAACATTCACCTCCCAGAATATGTCTGATACTGCTAATTAAGGTGAAAATTCCTCTTTTCATATCATTGTGAGAGACATTATAGATATATAATATTATTGACCTTGTCACACACATACATGACAAACAGAAAGAGTAACGAAAGGACAAAAATTGATTGGGTGAAATCAAAAATTTTCAGCGCCGAGTAAAGAAATATTACTTTAACGCACCTATGACAGATATGAGGAACTAGATACTTGTAAGTCACTGATTATTACGCAGAGCTCCTGACGGAACTCAGGAGAAATGAAGACTGACAAGTTACATGCAGTGTCGGTAAAATAGCTACTGGACGTCATTCGAGTTAATTAATGAAGACAGGGAGTAAGCAAACCAGTGGAACATTGTAAAGTGGACTAGTGACCAGTGAGATAAAAAAAAGATCTTGGAATAAACATATATACCGAAGCGTAAATCAACTGAATTACATGAGCAGCATATGCTAAGTAGGCAGGTCTCGGCACAGCCTACACGAACCTACACATGGAGGCACTCAGAATGTTTCACACAGAAGAGGACTGACTGGTGCTGGAGTGCACAGCGTCAGCGTTGAGCCATAACCTCATAAACAACTTCACCAATATAGAGACGGAATTAAGGCCTTCTATATGACTGCTTCCAGAATCAAGGGAACTCATCTATTGGTAAAAAAAAAATGGAACTCAATTAACGAAATTGGAACAAAAACGATGATTAAAAGCTCATAACATCTATTATTTTTTTTGCGTGCAGACATTATATTTAGAGAAATATGAATGAATGTACAAAACAGGGAACAATTATCTGAATTGAAAATTGTCATTTTTTCAGACTGATATACAGATAGGTCGATGAGGAGCAGCGACAACAGATGTCAGGGGAAAAATGATATTAAAGTGACGTGTCAGAGGCATTAAAACTCAGCCACACACAATTTGTTCAGAATTAAATTCAGATAATAATAGTGTAATAACAGGAGATATGATCAGGTCACCAAACATCAACAGGATGGGAGCCAAGCGTAAATGAGAAATATTATCATGAGTTTAAACTGTGTTTTCCTCATATGCCTCTTTAATTTTAGTCGAATGAACTGTTAAAAAAAAATATAAGACAAGCAAAACATAATTATGTTGATTTGTAGAGTATTATATATATATATATATATATATATATATATATATATATATATATATATATATATATATATATATATATATATATATATATATATTTTTTACCTAGAAGGGGTACCACCTCTGGTGCAAATGTAGGGACCCATAGCCTCGGAGAAGAAAATAAAGAGTACTCAGAGAAGACCTTGTGGATCCTCACTGAACACTTTGATATTTTCTTCTCCTACCACCCCCTATTCTTTTGTTAAGTGTGTATATTTATCTAACTTTATTTGAAAATGTCATTACACAAAAAAAGTTACAATATTGATTACATACAGGGTACAAGGCTGCTTGTCACAAGTTGAATAGCTCCTCCAGCTCCTCAGATGGCGGGCAGGAACCATGGATGCAGTGAGCATTTCCTCTCTGGATTGCCACACTAAGGCGCTGAAAAAGAAAACTGGCAGCTCTGGGGTCTCTTGTTGTTTCGATTAGCTTAGACCCCAACTCCTTTAAAAAGCTAGCAGCACTTTTACCCCAGGCACCAAGTGTCTCTGAGGCAATGGGGACAAAATTGTAGTGGTGCTCAAGGTCTCTGTATTTACGTGACTTGGCCGCTTCCCGGTGATTGGCAGCTCCTCCTGCTTGTGTAGCACTGAAGTCAACATAGGTACTGGCCAAAGTTGAAACGCAAGTGTAGTCCCACACCAACTGTCTACCATTCTTCCAGGGGTTCACCGTAATTCCGTCTGGGCGACCGACAGGCTCATCAGAGTTGCGGGACATTAGGTAACGGGGCTCTCTCTCTGCTGGACAACCGGCTGTGGTAAGGCTCCTCTTAATAATGTCATTAACCTCGCCGTGTCTTGCATGCCATCCTCCCGTCCTTTGGCAAAGAAGGCCATGCCGTCCGTATCTGTCGGCCTCTGCCTCGCCGCAAATACACCTGTATTCGGTGTGGATTGGGGCAGCTAGGCGGAGAGCCACGGCAATTCGGAGGGCCTGCGGTGTGAGACGGGTGCCGGTTGCTGACATTGGGGTTGCTAATAGGAAATCACCTGCATGGGGAGCTGCTACAGCTCTAAGTCGGGCAGTGTCATGTGGTGTCGTCGCAGCTTCTAGTAAAGTTGCAGCTTCTTGGTCGGCAATGGGGCGATCCCAGCTGGATTGCTTATGGGCTTCAGAAGGCGGTGGTTGGGGTGCTGGTCCTGCGAGAGAGACCCATTTGGTTGTGCAGTCTGTGAAGCTGGGATCATGCACCCCTGCCTGTTGAACTAGGTGCTCAGGTAGGATTTCCAATGAATATATATATATATATATATATATATATATATATATATATATATGTCGTACCTAGTAGCCAGAACGCACTTCTCTGCCTACTATTCAAGGCCCGATTTGCCTAATAAGCCAAGTTTTCATGAATTAATTGTTTTTCGACTACCTAACCTACCTAACCTAACCTAACCTAACTTTTTCGGCTACCTAACCTAACCTAACCTATAAAGATAGGTTAGGTTAGGTTAGGTAGGGATGGTTAGGTTCGGTCATATATCTACGTTAATTTTAACTCCAATAAAAAAAAATTGAACTCATACATAATGAAATGGGTAGCTTTATCATTTCATAAGAAAAAAATTAGAGAAAATATATTAATTCAGGAAAACTTGGTTTATTAGGCAAATCGGGCCTTGCATAGTAGGCCGAGAAGTGCGTTCTGGCTACTAGGTACGACATATATATATATATATATATATATATATATATATATATATATATATATATATATATATATATATATATATGTCGTACCTAGTAGCCAGAACGCACTTCTCAGCCTAACATGCAAGGCCCGATTTGCCAAATAAGCCAAGTTTTCCTTAATTAATATATTTTCTCTATTTTTTTTTTCTTATGAAATGATAAAGCTACCCATTTCATTATGTATGAGGTCATTTTTTTTTATTGGAGTTAAAATTAACGTAGATATATACGTAGATATATACCGAACCTAACCAACCCTACCTAACCTAACCTATCCTATCTTTATAGGTTAGGTTACGTTAGGTAGCCGAAAAAGTTAGGTTAGGTTAGGTAGGTTAGGTGGTCTAAAAACAATTAATTCATAAAAACTTGGCTTATTAGGCAAATCAGGCATTGCATATTAGGCTGAGAAGTGCGTTCTGGCTACTAGGTACGACATTATATATATATATATATATATATATATATATATATATATATATATATATATATATATATATATATATATATATATATATATATATATATATATTAGTATATTTTGGTAGCAGTCTTTCCTGTAGACATATTTTATTAAATATGACCGAAAAAGTAAGATTAATAATTCTAACACGAATTTTCTCGATATTTCTTATGTTTCTTTTCACTGTTGATGGCAATTGAAAAATCAGTTCTCCAAAATTTATTTTTATTTCTAGTCTGACGCGACACTTGAACGCGTTTCGTAATAACTTATTACATTTTCAAAGACTTTTAGTTTACAAACACACAACTATAACTTGCAAACACTAAACAGAGTTCTTACTATGCTATGATTTAAACAGCTTTCATTTTTCATTTTATACCCGCATTTTGGGTGAGGTGATATGTTACAACAGTTTTGGATGAGATGAACAAAACTTTCAACACAGGATAGAACACGAAACAATGGGTATTGAAGGTAAGAATGGAAGTAATTGCAGAGGGCCTATTGGCCCTTATTTCTTGATGCTTCTATATTGGAGCGGTGTCTTGAAGTGGGTAGAATATAGTTGTGCATTAATTGGCTGTTGATTGCTGGTGATGACTTCTTCATGTGTAGTGCCTCGCAGATGTCAAGCCGCCTGCTATCGCTGTATCTATCGATGATTTCTGTGTTGTTTGCTAAGATTTTTCTGGTGATGGTCTGGTTGTGGGAAGAGATTATATGTTCCTTAATGGAGCCCTGTTGCTTATGCATCGTTAATCGCCTGGAAAGATATGTTGTTGTCTTCCCTATATACTGAGTTCTTTGAGGCTTACCGTCCCCAAGTGGGCATTTGAAGGCATAGACGACGTTGGTCTCTTTTAAAGCGTTCTGCTTTGTGTCTGGAGAGTTTCTCATGAGTGGGTTGGCAGTTTTCTTGGTTTTATAGTAAATCGTCAATTGAATTTCTTCTGATTTTTGTCTGTAGGGATAACGTTTCTATTAACAATATCTTTCAGGACTCTTTCCTCCGTTTTATGAGCTGTGGAAAAAAAAGTTCCTGTAAAATAGTCTAATAGGGGGTATAGGTGTTGTGTTGGTTGTCTCTTCAGAGGTTGCATGGCATTTCACCTTCCTTCTTATGATGTCTTCAACGAAAACGAAACCATTGGAGAAGACGTTGTTGACTAGGACCTGCCTTACCCTACAGAGTTCTACATCGACTTGCTTCCATCCTAAGCTGTGGCTGAGAGCACGGTCGACATAAGCGTTAATAACACTCTTATTGTATCTGTCTGGGCAGTCACTGTTGGCATTTAGGCACATTCCTATGTTTGTTTCCTTAGTGTAAACTGCAGTGTGGAAACCTCCGCTCCTTTCCATGACTATTACATCTAGAAAGGGCAGCTTCCCACCCTTCTCCGTCTCGTAAGTGAAACGCAACACAGAATTCTGCTCAAATGCTTCCTTCAGCTCCTGCTGATATTTGACATCTGGTACCTGTGTAAAAATGTCGTCAACATACCTGCAGTATATGGCCGGTTTCAAGTTCATGTCGACTAACACCTTTTGCTCGATGGTACCCATGTAGAAGTTCGCAAACAGGACACCTAGGGGAGAACCCATTGCGATCCCATCTACTTGCTTATACATGTGCCCATCCGGGCTCAAGAAGGGTGCCTCTTTAGTACAATAATAAGGAAGGTGAAACGCAATGCAACCTCTGAAGAGACAACTAGCACAACACCTGTACCCTCTAATAGATTATTTTACAGGAACTTCTTTTCCACAGCTCATAAAACGGAGGAAAGGGTCCTGAAAGATATTGTTAATAAAAACGTTATCCCTACAGACAAAAATCAGAAGATACAATTGACGATTTACTATAAAACCAAGAAAACTGCCAACCCACTCATGAGAAACTCTCCAGACACAAAGCAGAACGCTTTAAAAGAAACCAACGTCGTCTATGCCTTCAAATGCCCACTTGGGGACGGTAAGCCTCAAAGAACTCAGTATATAGGCAAGACAACAACATATCTTTCCATTCGATTAACGATGCATAAGCAACAGGGCTCCATTAAGGAACATATAATCTCTTCCCACAACCAAACCATCGCCAGAGAAATCCTAGTAAACAACACAGAAATCATCGATAGATACAGCGATAGCAGGCGGCTTGACGTTTGCGAGGCACTACACATCAAGAAGTCAACACCAGCAATCAACAGCCAAATATTGCACAACTATATTCTACCCACCTCAAGACTCCGCTCCAATATAGAAGCATCAAGAAATATGGACCAATAGGCTTTCTACAAACACTTCCTGCGGTGTGAGACGGGTGCCGGTTGCTGACATTGGGGTTGCTAATAGGAAATCACCTGCATTGGGAGCTACTACAGCTCTAAGTTGGGCAGTGTTATGTGGTGTTGTCGCAGCTTCTAGCAAAGTCGCAGCTTGTTGGTCGGCAATGGGGCGATCCCAGCTGGATTGTTTATGGGCTTCAGAAGGCGGTGGTTGGGGTGCTGGTCCTGCGAGAAACCCATTTGGTTGTGCAGTCTGTGAAGCTGGGATCATGTACTCCTGCCTGTTGAACTAGGTGCTCAGGTAGGATTTCCTTCACAAAGTTGTCAGACCCCACTGAAGAGGACAGGAACGCTGGTACAGCAATTTGTGTTGCTGTGCGCACGCCAAGGCCCCCGAGTCTGACAGGAAAGGAGGCTTGTTTCCACTGTGAGTCGCTGAGGGAAAGATTGAGGGCTTTTTCTAGTGTTGATTTCAGCAAGCTGTCGTACTCCTCTAATTTAGTATTGTTAAAAGATGGCGAACATCTTAGAAAGTTGGTCAGCCTGGGGAGGGACAAGCATCTGGTGATGAGGTAAAGTGCATCATGAGCATCGATGTCTTCAATCCTCTCGTTCATCCTCTTCAGATCAGTGATCTTCTTACCCAGCACCTCGTCGATGGCATTCCTTCCAAGAGGATCACCTAGGAGTGTGCTGTCCTCAGGGTTGGTTGTATGAATATCAGGCAAAACAACCTTTATTTGCTCTATTATGTGCTGGTTGGTGGAGGTTATTTCGCACTTGGAAGGGTTCAGGGTGAGGCCTTGGCTTGCTCTTTGCTCCTGACTTATTCTTATGTCGTCCAAGAGTGAGGCTGGGGAGCCGGCTAGAGTACCATAAGCCTATACTTGCATAAACCACAAGTATAGGCTTATAAGCTGGACACGAGTTCTCTCACATTGACAGTGGCTTGACGAAAAATGCAGACTGACCCCACACTCATCTGGTGCCTTCGGGAGGTGGAGATGTTTGGGATATATATCTCGAACTCTCTACTTCTTTTGTAAGGTCTGATGGTGTAGTGGGTTAAAGCATACTAGTTATGGCAGCTACTGGAAGGTAGTTGTGCTTTCTGGGTTCGAGTCCCACTGGTGGGTGTTGTCCAAAGATTATATATATATATATATATATATATATATATATATATATATATATATATATATATATATATATATATATATTGAGAACGTAACATCATGCTTGTATGGTGAGGAAAACATGTTGACTTGTTTAGTTGAATATCTGAGAGGAAGCTATTAAACAAAAATATATATAAAAAAATTAGGCCAAATGAAAAGTTTCCGAAGGTGATTAAAGAAATATAATTACCAGATTCGTGACCTTTCCCTAAAATAATAAATAAATCGTAAGAGCAGAGTACAGGAGTCGTTGAGGACGTCTAATGTGGTGACTGTATTCATGAAGAGAAAGAGATCACTTGTATCGATCTCTCGTTCAATCACCTTAACGACTACTGAAGGAAAATAATTGTGAAAACTTTCAGTCGGTAATTGTGAAAACTATTCTCTTACATCTTGAAAATGTGAATAAATTATTGATCCCCCCCCCCCCAGCATAGTTTTATCAAGGGACACTCATAGTAAACAACTTTTCATATTTTCCAGTATATTTCAAACAGTTGATAACAGGTTGCATTCCGATATCCAATGTCTTGAATTTAACCTTACCTTTCATACTGTGCTAATTAAAGACTCAATAAAACTTCGAGGTCTCTCGTACTGGTACGTTCGTTATCCATGGTTGGCTTACAGTTTAGTTTTTCACAGAAATCAGAGATAAATTGGTTCAGCAGAAAAAAAAGAGTTTTCAGCAGAAAGAATAAAATATACTCGTGATAGGGAGGGGGGGGGGGGTGACTGGCGTAAGCTGAGTGTATCAGGACTCTCTCCAGAGTCCTCTGTATACCTTAACGATTTATTTAGGCGATTTAGATATAGGATTGAAAAACAATTATTTGCAAATTTGCTAGTGATACAGAGAAAGGAAATAATTTAAGAACAAAAGAAAATCACTACAAAACTACCTAAAAATGATTGGAAAATAACAATAGACTGACAAAGGCATCCAATGTACCCCAGGACGGTGGGGTAGAACCACCATCCAGGGTACCCCAGGATGGCGGGGTAGAACCACCATCCAGGGTACCCCAGGATGGCGGGGTAGAACCACCATCCAGGGTACCCCAGGACGGTGGGGTAGAACCAACATCCAGGGTACCCCAGGACGGTGGGGTAGAACCACCATCCAGGGTACCCCAGGATGGTGGGGTAGAACCACCATCCAGGGTACCCCAGGACGGTGGGGTAGAACCACCATCCAGGGTACCCCAGGACGCTGGGGTAGAACCAACATCCAGGGTACCCCAGGACGGTGAGGTAGAACCACCATCCAGGGTACCCCAGGACGGTGAGGTAGAACCACCATCCAGGGTACCCCAGGACGGTGAGGTAGAACCACCATCCAGGGTACCCCAGGACGGTGGGGTAGACCCACCATCCAGGGTACCCCAGGACGGTGGGGTAGAACCACCATCCATGGTACCCCAGGACGCTGGGGTAGAACCACCATCCAGGGTACCCCAGGACGGTGGGGTAGAACCAACATCCAGGGTACCCCAGGACGGTGAACCATCATCCAGGGTACCCCAGGACGGTGAACCAACATCCAGGGTACCCCAGGACGGTGAACCAACATCCAGGGTACCCCAGGACGGTGAACGAGCATCCAGGGTACCCCAGGACGGTGAACGAACATCCAGGGTACCCCAGGACGGTGAACCAACATCCAGGGTACCCCAAAACGGTGAACCAACATCGAGGGTACCCCAGGACGGTGAACCAACATCCAGGGTACCCCAGGACGGTGAACCAACATCCAGGGTACCCCAGGACGGTGAACCAACATCCAGGGTACCCCAGGACGGTGAACCAACATCCAGGGTACCCCAGGACGGTGAACCAACATCCAGGGTACCCCGGGACGGTGAATGAACATCCAGGGTACCCCAGGACGGTGAACGAACATCCAGGGTACCCCAGGACGGTGAACCAACATCCAGGGTACCCCGGGACGGTGAACCAACATCCAGGGTACCCCAGGACGGTGAACCAACATCCAGGGTACCCCAGGACGGTGAACGAACATCCAGGGTACCCCAGGACGGTGAACCAACATCCAGGGTACCCCAGGACGGTGAACCAACATCCAGGGTACCCCAGGACGGTGAACCAACATCCAGGGTACCCCAGGACGGTGAACCAACATCCAGGGTACCCCGGGACGGTGAACCATCATCCAGGGTACCCCAGGACGGTGAACCAACATCCAGGGTACCCCAGGACGGTGAACCAACATCCAGGGTACCCCAGGACGGTGAACCAACATCCAGGGTACCCCAGGACGGTGAACCAACATCCAGGGTACCCAAGAACTTTGGTTCTGCCTCACCGTCCTGAACCAAATATTTTTCCATTTTCACGAATGAGTTTGAGTGGATATATATAGGAGCTGCCTCCTCGTGTGGGTCAATAGGCCTTGTGATGAACAAATCCCCAAGGGCCGTGACGAGGATTCGAACCTGCGTCCGGGAGCATCCCAGACACTGCCTTAATCGACTGAGCTACGACAGGGTTAAAAGGGTTGAAATGTTAATCCTGTCGTAGCTCAGTCGATTAAGGCAGTGTGTGGGATGCTCCCGGACGCTGGTTCGAATCCTCGTTACGGCCCTTGTGGATGTGTTCATTTGATGCATCACGTTAGTGTGATCTCTGTGTGTGGCCTTGTGATGTTTTCTTAATTCGTATGTTGTTAAGTTGTTATGTAAATTTAATCTGTTTCATCCTTGACAGTACAATTTCTTTGTCTCTTCTTTAACAGTATAATTTCTTCTGTCTGTTCTTTGATAGTCACATTTCCCTGCTCTCTCTCGACAGTCAGATTTCCCTGTCTCTTTCTTGACAGTCAGATTTCTCTTACTCTTCCTTGACCGTCAAATTTCCCCGTCTCTTTCTTGACAGTCAGATTTCTCTTACTCTTCCTTGACCGTCAAATTTCCCCGTCTCTTTCTTGACAGTAAAACCCAAAACAAAACCACCAATTTCTTTGAGATGTGACAACTCCCGGCGAGCTGTCACTCATTCAACGTATTAATAATTTGTTAAGGCTTACCAAGACGTTTCACCACATTTACATCCGGACTGACAGACTTTTTTATCCGGAAGGTGATTACAAGCACATGGCATGTGTAATTAAAATAACGCCGGATAAAAAAACATATTAACGGATGAAATTAGATTTAATTATATACTGGTCAGTCGTGGCTTGGATTTTTATGTATATTTACTTGTGTTAATTCACAAGCCATAAACCTGTGTTATGTGTGAGCGTTATTACTAAAGTTCCTGAGAAAGTCTGATGAAAAAACAAAGCTGAATATTTACGGCTGAGCTTAAGCTGTTTATTGTTGGGTGTTTCTCTTTCTGTTTTATTAGTTTTATTTTTTGTTGATATTTTTATTTTTTATTTATAAAAAAAAACATTTCAAATTGTTAATATTTGTTTTTTATATTAAAAAATAAAAAACTTTATTCAATATTCAATGAAACTTTCAGTGTCGATATTTATGTAATAATATTTTTTTCGGTCAGTGCAACCTGTCCGTCTCTGGGCAACTTGTCAGTCTCTGGGCAACTTGTCAGTCTCTGGGCAACTTGTCAGTCTCTGGGCAACTTGTCAGTCTCTGGGCAACTTGTCAGTCTCTGTGCAACTTGTCAGCCTCTGGGCAACCTGTCAGTCTCTGGGCAACTTGTCAGTCTCTGGGCAACTTGTCAGTCTCTGGGCAACTTGTCAGTCTCTGGGCAACCTGTCAGTCTCTGGGCAACCTGTCAGTCTCTGGGCAACCTGTCAGTCTCTGGGCAACCAGTCAGTCTCTCTGTGCAACCTGTCAGTCTCTCTGTGCAACCTGTCAGTCTCTCTGTGCAACCTGTCAGTCTCTCTGTGCAACCTGTCAGTCTCTCTGTGCAACCTGTCAGTCTCTCTGTGCAACCTGTCAGTCTCTCTGTGCAACCTGTCAGTCTCTCTGTGCAACCTGTCAGTCTCTCTGTGCAACCTGTCAGTTTCTCTGTGCAACCTGTCAGTCTCTGTGCAACCTGTCAGTCTCTCTGTGCAACCTGTCAGTCTCTGTGCAACCTGTCAGTCTCTCTGTGCAACCTGTCAGTCTCTCTGTGCAACCTGTCAGTCTCTCTGTGCAACCTGTCAGTCTCTCTGTGCAACCTGTCAGTTTCTCTGTGCACCTGTCAGTCTCTCTGTGCAACCTGTCAGTCTCTCTGTGCAACCTGTCAGTCTTCTCTGTGCAACCTGTCAGTTCTTCTGTGCAACCTGTCAGTCTCTCTGTGCAACCTGTCAGTCTCTCTGTGCAACCTGTCAGTCTCTCTGTGCAACCTGTCAGTCTCTCTGTGCAACCTGTCAGTCTCTCTGTGCAACCTGTCAGTCTCTCTGTGCAACCTGTCAGTTTCTCTGTGCAACCTGTCAGTCTCTCTGTGCAACCTGTCAGTTCTCTCTGTGCAACCTGTCAGTTCTCTGTGCAACCTGTCAGTCTCTCTGTGCAACCTGTCAGTCTCTCTGTGCAACCTGTCAGTCTCTCTGTGCAACCTGTCAGTCTCTCTGTGCAACCTGTCAGTCTCTCTGTGCAACCTGTCAGTCTCTCTGTGCAACCTGTCAGTCTCTCTGTGCAACCTGTCAGTTCTCTCTGTGCAACCTGTCAGTCTCTCTGTGCAACCTGTCAGTTTCTCTGTGCAACCTGTCAGTCTCTCTGTGCAACCTGTCAGTCTCTCTGTGCAACCTGTCAGTCTCTCTGTGCAACCTGTCAGTTTCTCTGTGCAACCTGTCAGTCTCTCTGTGCAACCTGTCAGTTTCTCTGTGCAACCTGTCAGTCTCTGTGCAACCTGTCAGTCTCTCTGTGCAACCTGTCAGTCTCTCTGTGCAACCTGTCAGTCTCTCTGTGCAACCTGTCAGTCTCTCTGTGCAACCTGTCAGTCTCTCTGTGCAACCTGTCAGTCTCTCTGTGCAACCTGTCAGTCTCTCTGTGCAACCTGTCAGTCTCTCTGTGCAACCTGTCAGTCTCTCTGTGCAACCTGTCAGTCTCTCTGTGCAACCTGTCAGTCTCTCTGTGCAACCTGTCAGTCTCTCTGTGCAACCTGTCAGTCTCTCTGTGCAACCTGTCAGTCTCTCTGTGCAACCTGTCAGTCTCTCTGTGCAACCTGTCAGTTTCTCTGTGCAACCTGTCAGTCTCTCTGTGCAACCTGTCAGTTTCTCTGTGCAACCTGTCAGTCTCTGTGCAACCTGTCAGTCTCTCTGTGCAACCTGTCAGTCTCTCTGTGCAACCTGTCAGTCTCTCTGTGCAACCTGTCAGTCTCTCTGTGCAACCTGTCAGTCTCTGTGCAACCTGTCAGTCTCTCTGTGCAACCTGTCAGTCTCTCTGTGCAACCTGTCAGTCTCTCTGTGCAACCTGTCAGTCTCTCTGTGCAACCTGTCAGTCTCTCTGTGCAACCTGTCAGTCTCTCTGTGCAACCTGTCAGTCTCTCTGTGCAACCTGTCAGTCTCTCTGTGCAACCTGTCAGTTTCTCTGTGCAACCTGTCAGTCTCTCTGTGCAACCTGTCAGTTTCTCTGTGCAACCTGTCAGTCTCTGTGCAACCTGTCAGTCTCTCTGTGCAACCTGTCAGTCTCTCTGTGCAACCTGTCAGTCTCTCTGTGCAACCTGTCAGTCTCTCTGTGCAACCTGTCAGTCTCTCTGTGCAACCTGTCAGTCTCTCTGTGCAACCTGTCAGTCTCTCTGTGCAACCTGTCAGTCTCTCTGTGCAACCTGTCAGTCTCTCTGTGCAACCTGTCAGTCTCTCTGTGCAACCTGTCAGTCTCTCTGTGCAACCTGTCAGTTTCTCTGTGCAACCTGTCAGTCTCTCTGTGCAACCTGTCAGTTTCTCTGTGCAACCTGTCAGTCTCTGTGCAACCTGTCAGTCTCTCTGTGCAACCTGTCAGTCTCTCTGTGCAACCTGTCAGTCTCTCTGTGCAACCTGTCAGTCTCTCTGTGCAACCTGTCAGTCTCTCTGTGCAACCTGTCAGTCTCTCTGTGCAACCTGCCAGTCTCTCTGTGCAACCTGTCAGTCTCTCTGTGCAACCTGTCAGTCTCTCTGTGCAACCTGTCAGTCTCTCTGTGCAACCTGTCAGTCTCTCTGTGCAACCTGTCAGTCTCTCTGTGCAACCTGTCAGTCTCTCTGTGCAACCTGTCAGTCTCTCTGTGCAACCTGTCAGTCTCTGTGCAACCTGTCAGTCTCTCTGTGCAACCTGTCAGTCTCTCTGTGCAACCTGTCAGTCTCTCTGTGCAACCTGTCAGTCTCTGTGCAACCTGTCAGTCTCTCTGTGCAACCTGTCAGTCTCTCTGTGCAACCTGTCAGTCTCTCTGTGCAACCTGTCAGTCTCTCTGTGCAACCTGTCAGTCTCTCTGTGCAACCTGTCAGTCTCTGTGCAACCTGTCAGTCTCTCTGTGCAACCTGTCAGTCTCTGTGCAACCTGTCAGTCTCTGTGCAACCTGTCAGTCTCTGGGCAACCTGTCAGTCTCTGTGCAACCTGTCAGTCTCTCTGTGCAACCTGTCAGTCTCTGTGCAACCTGTCAGTCTCTGTGCAACCTGTCAGTCTCTGTGCAACCTGTCAGTCTCTGGGCAACCTGTCAGTCTCTGGGCAACCTGTCAGTCTCTGTGCAACCTGTCAGTCTCTGTGCAACCTGTCAGTCTCTGTGCAACCTGTCAGTCTCTGTGCAACCTGTCAGTCTCTGTGCAACCTGTCAGTCTCTGTGCAACCTGTCAGTCTCTGGGCAACCTGTCAGTCTCTCTGGGCAACCTGTCAGTCTCTGTGCAACCTGTCAGTCTCTGTGCAACCTGTCAGTCTCTCTGGGCAACCTGTCAGTCTCTGTGCAACCTGTCAGTCTCTGTGCAACCTGTCAGTCTCTGTGCAACCTGTCAGTCTCTGGGCAACCTGTCAGTCTCTGGGCAACCTGTCAGTCTCTGTGCAACCTGTCAGTCTCTGTGCAACCTGTCAGTCTCTGTGCAACCTGTCAGTCTCTGTGCAACCTGTCAGTCTCTCTGTGCAACCTGTCAGTCTCTCTGTGCAACCTGTCAGTCTCTCTGTGCAACCTGTCAGTCTCTCAGTGCAACCTGTCAGTCTCTGTGCAACCTGTCAGTCTCTGTGCAACCTGTCAGTCTCTCTGTGCAACCTGTCAGTCTCTGTGCAACCTGTCAGTCTCTCTGTGCAACCTGTCAGTCTCTGTGCAACCTGTCAGTCTCTGTGCAACCTGTCAGTCTCTGTGCAACCTGTCAGTCTCTCTGGGCAACCTGTCCTCTCGAATGATGTTTACTGTCAATCATAACAGCTCGTCAAGTGATGAGTTGATACAGTTTATATTGGTGGGTCCTCGGCTGTCTTATGTTCGGGCTAGTTAGATCATCATATTTTGTACTTTGTGATAACTCCAGAGGACGGGCTACTCTCTATCACTCTCTCTCTCTCTCTCTCTCTCTCTCTCTCTCTCTCTCTCTCTCTCTATCTCCCTCCCTACTCATTCGTAAGAGACACAGCGAACTACATCATAAGGTGTTCTACTAAAATTAAATGTATCAGAAAATAGTATCATTACTTGGAGCTATTTTCAGTCCCACTGGAGCCATGGAGTCTGCGTATACACCTATTTGTGCTCGCAGCATCGAGCTCCGGCTCTCGGACCCCGCTTTTCTATCGGGTTGTTTAATGCAATGACTCCTGATATATTTCCATGTCATAACTGATTTTAAAGCCTTGAATGGTGCTTGCCTCTACAACATGATTCTGCATTCCATATATCCTCTTCTACTCTGAAGGGAAACTTGTTAACATCTTTATGACACATCTGAGGCTGAAGCTTCCGTCCGTGTCCTCTTGCTCTATTGGGATTCATTATGAACATTTCCTCTTCTTAATGTTGTTAACATTTTCCACATTCCCACCTGTGTACTCACCTAATTGTACTCACCTAATTGTGCTTGCGGGGGTTGAGCTTTGGCTCTTGGTGTACAGGTTCCTGAGCCTACTGGGCTCTATCATATCTACATTTGAAACTGTGTATGGAGTCAGCCTCCACCACATCACTTCCTAGCATGTGTTGGCTGTGTGTGTGTGTGTGTGGGTCTGGGTGTGTGCGCGCACGCAAGTGTGTGTACATATGCGTGTGTGAGCGCATGCAAGTGTGAGCGTGAGTGTACTCACTTAGTTGTACTTGAGGGAGGTTGAGTTTTGGCTCTTTGGTCCCGCCTCTCAACTGTCAATCAACTGGTGTACAGGTTCCTGAGCCTACTGGGCTCTATCATATCTACAGTTGAAACTGTGTATGGAGTCAGCCTCCACCACAACACTGCCTAATGCATTGTGTGTTTCACGTGCACAGACAAACTATCGCACTCATAAGTGCGCGCGTGTTTGTCTTTGTTATCATGTTGCTGAACATGTTTATTTTGTTATTAATATGTATAACTGTTGTTTGCATAGTCTTAAGAACCTCTTAACTGTTTCAGGGTAATTATAAATTAAAATAAAAATTCTCCTAATTTTTAAGGTAATCCGGCTCTGTGTAAATTTTAAACAATTCTAATCACTAAAATACACCTACAACTGACAATCATATTTATATTAACAAAGAGAATATTCACAGGAATGTACTTTCGGGCCGGTCAGATGTATGTGTTTGGCTCATTCTCCATTCAATTGTCACTCATTAGTGAGAAAGATAAATATTCCACCTCATTCTCTTTCCTCTTCACATATCCTTCCCCTCCACCTCCTCCTCCTCCTCCTCTCAACTTAGAATACATTCTATTATCAAGGTTATAATTACCTAAGTTCGGCTAGCCGGTGTCCGCTCCCCGGGATTGCAATTAGCGGCGTGAAGACATTATTCAGGTGACGAGATGTTTTTCTTGTGTTCATGGGTAATGTTGTGAAAAAGTGTTGTGGTAGACAAAAAAAAATGAACTGAGATTCAGTTATCATAAACACCGTAATGGGTTCATGAGCTGCAGGTACTAACGTATCTCAGGTCATTTCACCCCCCACACAAAGTTCACACAAAATAATTAAATCAAAATAAAAATAAATCAAAATCTATGAAAATTCAATTTATCAATGCTCAGTGCTTCAATCAGATGCAGAGTGCTTCTGGAACTATGGGTTCGAGTCACTGCTAGGGTGTGAGTTTTCAGTTGCATATATGCCTGGAGACCGTTCAGGCTTGTTCGCATACTTTATATTATATATATATATATATATATATATATATATATATATATATATATATATATATATATATATATATATATATATATATATATATATATAGTTTAACATCTTTAAAAGAGGTTAAGCAAATGCATTCTGCTCTTTAATATGTCTCCCACCTCCATTTTATTTACCAGCCTCATGTCCATTATCTTATTAGGGATGTCAAACACGTATGTTTGAATACGTTAACTTTGTAATTATCAGACTACAGTCTTGGACATTCATTGACTTGAACATCTCATTGAAAAGTTTCTTTTATTCTTTTATTAAACCTGTTGAATTTCCTCAAGTTATTACGCTAAATTACATGTCCTTATAAATTAGATGATATAATTATATAGTCTTTGTTTTAGGTTCACCTCTCTGTACGACTATATAATAACAAATTTGCTATCATCATTTTACTCCTGCATAGTTGAGGCAGTTGATTGTGGTAAGGTTTGTGACGTTGTGTAATTTGACTTTAGCAAAGCTTTTGATACAGTGTTACATGAAGGATTGATTAGAAAGCTTTGTCATTCTTTCTTTATATAACAGGTAACTGATTTTGAGGGAATAACTTTGTTATCCAACGCTGGACGCGTTCTAATGAATTTATAACCATTCTATTGTATGGCGACCAAAACTGAACTGCATAATCTAATTGGGGCCTAACTAGAGCAAGATATAGCTGAAAAACAACACCAGGTATATAACGCTTCAAGCAATCCCAGTGCCCTATTTGTCTTATTACAAACATTTATGTATTATTTTTTGTTTTAAAATTATTACTAATCATAACTCCCAGATTCCTTTCGCAATCCGAATTCGCAATCTCAACACCGTCTAGCTCGTATCTTGTAACTATCATTATTACGTAAACACAAGTCTTTCATTTGTCAGCATTAATTTGCATCTGTTAATCATTTGACTATTTCAAAACACTATTTAGATCGTCTTGAAGTGACTGAGTCTTTTTTCGTATTGTTTTTTTTGCTGCTCAAATCTGAATCTAAATAATTTATGTATTATGAATAACAGAGGTCCCAGGACAGAGCCTTGAGGCACTCCACTTTCAATATTTTCCTAGTATCAAAATATGAATCCAGCTATATTAATCTATTCATTTATCCGTCTTCCCATTTTACTATGCAGCTATTCGTCTATCTATTTATCAATCCATCTATCTATCCAACTATCTATCCTTCCATGTATTTATTTATTAAACGTTTATTCATCTTCCAATTTATCTATCCATCTATTTACCCAGTTATCCATCTTTCTATGCATTTACATTCGCCCAGACTACCTACCCTGCCCAGGACTCGAACCTTGTTTAGTCTTTATGACAGGACGGTATATTCTTGAGCATTGGTGAAATAACCCTCAGGAGGCTTTTATCTTGAGCGAAAATAACTTATGTCCTTCGTCACTACACTAAACAGCCCTATTTAGGCACCGAACCCACCAATCTGAAAATAAAGAAAGTTACTACATTAAGCTACCCAAGAGGTTTACTTGGGCATGAATAGCTCGTTAGAATTCCGTGAGCCTCTATCTTATTTTATTGCCGAGTACAGGGAGGTGAACTTATTACAGAGTAACCTAAAACATGTGTCGTGTACATAATTAGGTGTCGTGTGCAGTTATGGGTTGTAACTGCTCAAATTATAATGGATTCCAGCAGGTATATCGATCTTAGAATCTAAATTTGTCTTGTTTTACACATTTGTTCAATGATTCTGGTGGATTTGTTCAACTAACCAAAATGAACCAATCAACGAGTACATGTGACCAGTGCCAGTACAGGCATTGGTCACATAAATTGCTTGCCGTTCCTTCGCTTCTACTATCGTCTGGCATCTCATCCTCTAATGTTCAAGCTTCCTTGGTTGGTCCATGCTTCTGTCTTCTCTTTTCTGCCATATTCTTTACCTTATAGAATATCAACATATAAGAGTCCACCAAATCTTGTTGGTGGACTAAGGAGCGTCGTAACTCCTTAGTCTCCTGAGACTGATGGATGCCTACTACTACTACAGTAAGAGGTGACCGGTGATGCTCGGCTCACCGGTTACCTGTCGGTCCTGGACACTTATTTTCAGATCTGTGAGCTGTGAGTCCAATTCTCAGCACGGTACTGTGACATCGTTTGGGAAAAACGGTAATAGTTTTAAAACGGGATTCATATTGAATGTCTCTTGGAAATGTGAAGTACAATCACTTGCATAAATGCTCGCCTCTGGTGCTGACTTGAGGATGTCATCTAAGGTAATGTTCCACAAGGGCGGTCTGATCACCTTTTGGGAGTAAAAGTTTTAGTGTTGGACACCAGAAGCCGTTTCTTGATCGAACTCTGCCACTTATTTGAGTTTAGTTTGAGAATTTTACAATACACTGTAAAAACAGTTTTACAATTTTTTTTTTAGGGACGCGAGTCTATTTTCCTCGGCGTCACCTCTTTTATATAGGAACCATCGGAAATTCATCCGAGGTGCTGATGAGTCTTAATTCATCACATTAATTTTGATGGGCTGCATCCACCGACATGCAAGACAACTCCTGAAGATTGGTCATTTATTTAAATGAGAAATAGTATTGTCCCAACACCGATCCTTTAGGTACTGCGCGTGTCACCCTTCGTAAGTCCATTTGATGAATCACGCTATTGTGATTTCTGTGTGTAATGAAGTAAGGGCGAAGAGGTGGAACGCCCTATTGTCAGAGCTCGAGTGCATGGAGGAATTCCGTAAAATCCTGGTTTGTGTCTCGGAAAGGCTGCAGGGTCCAAGTAAGGGCAGTAGAACGTCTGGTTGCAATTTTTTTAACCATGTCGTAGCTCAGTCGATTAAGGCAGCGACTGGGATGCTCTCGGACGTAGGTTTGAACCCTCGTCACGGCCCTTGTGGATTTGTTCATTCTTCTCAGCTCGGGGAATAGCCTGTTGGCATACCTCTGAAACTTTTCTAACCGTTTGTGTTTGATTAGATATGAATTCCACACTAAAGATGCATATTCCGCTATTGGGCTGACATATGAGGTATACAAGGTTCTGAATGATTCCTTACACAAGTTTCTGAAGGCAGTTCTGATGTGCGCGAGCCTTGTATACGCCGCTGATGTTATCCTTTTGATGTGGACTTCAAACAGGTCTGGTATGATATCGACCCCCCAGATTTTTCTCTCGACCTGACTCCTGAAGGATTTGTTCTCCAAACTGGTACCTTTTTTATTATTATTTTTTTTTATTTTTTTTTATTTTTATTATTTTTTTTTTATTATTTTCTACCACAGACGTGGCCACACATTTACAATGCTAACCAGCATATATACATTTTCTTCTGTCCTCCATGGACAGGGTTAGAGAAGTGTTAAACATATAGTTCAAGGGTTTATTAAACACTCAACCACAGAAGGTGATTTGGTGCTTTTAAAATGCTAAGCTAACCTACATACGTAAATACATAGATACACAGAGACCTTGGTACCATGTGTTTGGCCTCCTGCTTCCAACGCCTATTACCGTCACTTGCAATTGCTCGAGTCAAACTCTAGTAACCATTTGTTGGACAATTCCTTCAGTCTTTCCAGGTCATCTTGTAGCCTCTTGCTGTCCTCCTCTGTCTTTATCCTTCTCATAATTTTGGCATCGTCAGCAAACATTGAGAGGAATGAGTCTAAACCCTCTGGGAGATCATTTACCTATATCAGAAACAGGATTGGACCGATCACAGAGCCCTGTGGTACTCCACTTTTGACTTCACACCAATCTGAGGTTTCACCCCCTCACAATAACTCTCTGCGTCTTGTTGTTGTCTCCCCCTATTCATTGGAGCACCCTAACACTTACAGTCTACCCTACCACAGACAGTGCAAGTAAATGCAGTTTGCCCATCCTTCTCTTCCTTGCTCAATGCTTGTTGCTTGGTCATAGAATTCTATTAAACCTGTGAGACAAGACTTGCCATCCATGAACCTATGCTGGTGACGTGTTACAAAATCCACTCTCTTCTCTATGACCGTACATGATATACAAGTTAAGGACACTGGCTTGTAGTTTAGGGCCTCCTGCCTATTCCCCTTTTTTGTATATTGGGATTACGTTAGCTGTCTTCTAAGTTATTAAGAACTGTTATGGTTGTGGTTCATGCTTTCTTGGTAGCGGGAAGGAATGGAGTATCAAACGCCTGTGGCTTTTTCTTTGGTTTTATTATAAAGTTATAAATACTCTCTGCTGGGCTACGAGCCAGCTATATAGTGTGTGTGTGTGCAGGACGCAGGCTCAAGATGGTCTGATCTTGGGCGGTGTTTTGGCGTGATGCTTCATCTACAGTGACTCCGTTGCTGACTATGCAGTAGAGATGAGGGTATTAATGGTCACTACATGTGTGACCAATGTGCGTCCCACTGCGTCCAATGTGCGTGGAACAAACTCTCTGGTAGGTCTCCCGTTTCCAGTGACTTGTTATAGACCATAGACAGTGGCATGCAAAATGCTTCTGCCCCCTCTTTTAGCATCCATGGTGAGATTCCATCCGGTGCAAAAGCCTTAGTCACGTCTAGAACGAGCAGATACCTTCTAACCTCATCTCTGGTAAATTCAATATCTTTCGAATCTGCTTGGCTTATCGCCTCCTCTCTTAGTTCAGGGACTTCCCTTGCTCTATTGGGAAGACCTCCTGGAATCTCTTGTTGAGTGCTTTACACACCTCTATATCATTCTTTGTGTACCTGTGTACCCATAATCTCCCTTTTTAAGATTCATCACCAGTTCTTGCACTGTTCTTTTACTCCTGATGTGACTGTATAGCAGTTTTGGTTGGGTCTTAGCTTTATATACTATGTCATTTACAAATTGCCTCTTCGCTTCTCTCCTCACTCTGAGGTACTCATTTCTGGCCCTCTGGTGTCATGTTATTTCTATGGTATCTCCATGCACGTGTGTCTAGCTGCCTTGCTTCCTTACATGCCTGATTGAACCACAGTGTGTACTCACCTAGTTGTACTTACCTAGTTGTGTTTGCTGGAGTTGAGCTTTAGCTCTTTGTTACTGCCTCTCGACTGTCAATCAACAAGTGTTCAGATTCTAGAGTCTATTGGGCTCTATCAAACCTTCCTTTAAAACTGTATCTGGAGTCTGCCTCCACCACACCTCTTCCTAATGAGATGATTACCAGTCTGACACTAAAGAATTTTTTTCTAATGTCTCTGTGGCTAATTTGCGTACTAATTTTTCACCTGCATTTCTTTGTTTGTATTCCATATATAATATATAGTTAGTCTTTATCAACCCTATCCATTTCTCTGGGAAATTTGTAGGTGGTAATCATATCTTTTTGTCCTGTTTTGCAATGAAATGAGGTTTAATACCAGTAGCCTCTCCCCATAACTCATACTTTTTAGATGCAGGACTTGTTTGGTGTCAGAGCTTTGAACTTTCTATAACTTTATCTTGTGCTTGACTAAACATGAATTTCACACTTGACTAAACATGAATTTTGGAGCCGTATACTCCTGGATTGAACCTAATAATGTAGTGTGTGTGTGTGTGTGTGTGTGTGTGTGTGTGTGTGTGTGTGTGTGTGTGTGTGTGTGTGTGTGTGTGTGTGTTTTCACCTAGTTGTGCTAACGGGGTTGAATTCTGCTCTTTCGGCCCGCCTCTCAACAGTCAATCAACGATCAATTTTTTTTCCAACACACACACACACATACCCCCTGTAAGCAGCCCGTAACAGCAGTCTTACCCCTAGGTACCTATTTACTGCTAGGTAACAGGGGCATCAGGGTAAGAGAAACTGCCCATTTGTCTCCGCCATCGCCGGGGATCGAACCCCGGTCCCTAGGATTAGGAGTCCTGAGTAGTGTCCACTCAGCTAACCCTGTACCCTGTGTATGTGTGTGTATGTACTCACCAATTTGTACTCACCTATTTGTGATTGTGGGGGTTGAGCTTTGGCTCTTTGGTCCCGCCTCTCTACTGTCAATCAACTGGTGTACAGATTCCTGAGCCTACTGGGCTCTATCATATCTACATTTGAAACTGTGTATGGAGTCAGCCTCCACCACATCATTGCCTAATGCATTCCATCCGTTAACTACTCTGACACTGAAAAAGTTCCTTCTAACGTCCCTGTGGCTCATGTGGGTACTTAGTTTCCACCTGTGTCCCCTTGTTCGCGTCCCACATGTGTTGAATAGTTTATCATTGTTACCCGGTCGATTCCCCTGAGGATTTTGTAGGTTGTGATCATATCTCCCCTTACTCTTCTGTCTTCCAGTGTCGTAAGGTGTATTTCCCGCAGCCTTTCCTCGTAACTCATGCCTCTTAGTTCTGGGACTAGTCTAGTGGCATACCTTTGGACTTTTTCCTGCTTCGTCTTGTGCTTGACAAGGTACGGGCTTTATGCTGGGGCAGCATACTCCAGGATTGGTCTTACATATGTGATGTACAAGATTCTAAATGATTCCTTACACACGTTGCTGAAGGCTGTTCTGATGTTAGCCAGCCTCGCGTATGCCGCAGACGTTATTCTCTTTATGTGGGCTTTAGGAGACAGGTTTGGTGTGATATCAACTCCTAGATCTTTCTCTTTGTCCGTTTCATTTAGTACTTCATATCCTATTCTATATCCTATGTCTGGCCTTCTGTTTCCACTGTCTAGTTTCATTACTTTGCATTTACTTGGGTTGAACTTCAACAGCCATTTGTTTGACCTTTCACTCAGTCTAAGTCACCTTATAGCCTCCTACTATCATCCTCAGTTTCAATCTTCCTCATAATTTTTGCATCGGCAAACAGTGAGAGAAACGATTCTATACCCTCTGGGAGATCATTTACATATATCAGAAACAGTATAGGTCCAAGGACTGACCCCAAAGGGACTCCACTTGTAACTTCTCGCCAATCTGAGACCTCACCCCTCACATTGACTCGTTGTCTCCTGTTGCTTAGGTACTCCTTTATCCAACGGAGTACCTTCCCTTTTACTCCAGCCTGCATCTCCAACTTTTTCACTAGCTTCTTGTGTGGTACTCTATCAAAGGCTTTCTGACTGTCCAAAAATATGCAGTCTGCCCACCCTTCTCTTTCTTGCTTTATTTTTGTTGCCTGGTCGTAGAATTCAAGTAACCCTGTCAGGCAGGACCTGCCATCCCTGAACCCATGTTGATGCTGTGTTACAAAGTTCCTTCGCTCCAGATGCTCCACTAGCTTTCTTCGCACAATCTTCTCCATCAGCTTGCATGGTATGCAGGATAGGGACACTGGCCTGTAGTTCAGTGCCTCCTGTCTATCCCCTTTCTTGTATATCGGGACTACGCTAGCTGCTTTCCAAATATCTGGCAGTTCCCCTGTTGCCAGTGATTTCTTATACACTATGGAGAGTGGTAGGCACAGTTCTTCTGCTCCTTCCTTTAGTATCCAAGGGGAGATTCCATCTGGGCCTATAGCCTTTGTCACATCCAACTCTAGTAAACACCTCCTTACTTCCCCACTGGTAATCTCAAACTCTTCCAGTGGTTCCTGGTTAGCTATTCCTTCTCTTATCTCTGGGATTTCTCTTTGCTCTAAGGTGAAGACCTCCTGGAATTTCTTATTCAGTTCCTCACACACTTCCTTGTCGTTTGTAGTGAATCCTTCTGCCCCTATCCTTAATTTCATAACCTTTTCCTTTACTCTTGTTTTCTCCTGATGTGGCTATGCAGCAATTTAGGCTGAGTCTTTGCCTTGCTTGCGATGTCATTTTCGTATTGTCTTTCTGCCTCTCTTCTCATCCTGACATATTCATTCCTGGCATTCTTGTATCTTTCTCTGCTCTCAAGGGTCCTGTTATTCCTATAGTTTCTCCATGCCCTTTTACTTTGCTGCTTAGCTAGCCTACATCTCTGATTAAACCATGGGTTTCTCATCTTCATTTCACTGTTTTCCTTTTGGACTGGGATGAACTTGTTTGCTGCGTCCTTGCACTTCTGCGTGATGTAGTCCATCATATCTTGGGCTGTCTTTCCCCTGAGCTCTGTTTCCCCATGCTATATCTGTTAGGAATTTTCTTATCTCCTCATAGTTTCCCTTTCGGTATGTTAACCTTTTGGTTTCGGTATCCCTCCTCGAATTCAATAACCTTTCTTCAATCAGGTACTCAAACACTAGTACACTGTGGTCGCTCATTCCTACTGGGTCCTCAAAACCGATTTCTCTTATGTCGGAGTCGTTCAGAGTGAAGACCAGGTCGAGTCTCGCTGGTTCGTCATTTCCTCTCATCCTTTTGGGTTCTCTGACATGCTGGGTGAAAAAGTTTCTAGTCACCACCTCCAATACTTTGGCTCTCCACGTATCCTCGCCTCCATGCGTTTCCTTGTTCTCCCAGTCAATCCTTCCGTGATTGATGTCCCCCATGATGAGCAGGTGGGATCTATTTCCACAGGCAGCAGAGGCTGCCCTCACAATTATGGTGTTAACTGCCATGTTGTTGTTGTCATACTCTTGACTGGGTCTTCTGTCAATTGGTGGAGGGTTGTATATTACTGCTACTACTATTCTTGGTCCTCCCATTGTGATGGTGCCTGCTATGTAGTCTCTGAACCCGTCACAGCCCGGGATAGCCATCTTCTTAAAACTCCATTCCTTTCTCATGAGTAGGGCTACTTCGCCTCCTCCCCTACCTTCCCTCTCTTTCCTTATTACTGTGTACACCTGGGGGAAACCCGGCATTCATTATGATTCCAGAGAGTTTTGTTTCAGTGAGTCCGATTACGTCTGGGTCCACTTTCTGTGCTCTTTCCCTTAGTTCACTTGTCTTGCTTGTGATCCCACCTATGTTTGAGTACATCACCCTGAAACTGTCTCTTCTGCTTCTTCTCTGAGCGGGGGGGGGGGGGGGGTTGTAGGATCTGGGGTGAGTGGGAGCTGGGAGGATCTGGTACAGGGAGACTGGTGGAGGAGGGCTTGCGGGGGGGGGGGTGTAGGGGGGGGAGGGGGGGGAGGGTAGAGGGGGGAGGGTTGGGGGGTGAGAGGAGGAGGGTTGGGGCAGCATGGGGGGAGGAGAGACTTTGGGGGATGGGGGGGGGCAGTAAAGGGGGGAGGGCTTGGGGGGCGTGGGGGGAAAAGGACGGCTGAGGTGGGTGAGGAAGATGGGAGGGTTTAGGGGAGTGGTGGAGAGGAGAAGACTTAGGTGGGGTGGGGGAGAGTGGGGGCTTAGGGGGGGCGGGGGAGAACGGAGGGCTTGGGGGTGGGAGAGACGGGAGGGCTTGTGGGAGAAGGGAGGGCTTGGGGGATGGGGGAGAAGGGAGGTCCTGGGGAGAGGGGTGGGTGGGAGGAGAGGGTGAGTGGGAGAAGGGGGTGGGTGGTGTTAGGGTGCCCTAGGTGGGTACTTAGTGGGGGGCTGACAGGGGATGGGGCAGGTTGGGTGTTTGTTGGGTAGAATGTGGGGGTGGTGCCCCACTCCCTGTGGCTGTTGCACTGTTTGTGGAGGGTTCTCCACTCCCCTCTGGTATTATAGGGTTCGGGGTTGTGCTACTCTGATTCCTTTCTCTCTCCCTGCGCTCCCTCATAATGTGTGTGTATGTGTGTGTGTGTGTGTGTGTGTGTGTGTGTGTGTGTGTGTGTGTGTGTGTGTGTGTGTGTGTGTGTGTGTGTGTGTGTGTTTTGTGTGTGTGTGTGTGTGTGTGTGTGTGTGTGTGTGTGTGTGTACTCACCTATATGTACTCACCAATATGTGCTTGCAGGATCGAGCATTGACTCTTGGATCCCGCCTTTCTAGCTATCGGTTGTTTACAGCAATGACTCCTGTCCCATTTCCCTATCATACCTAGTTTTAAAAGTATGAATAGTATTTGCTTCCACAACCTGTTCCCCAAGTGCATTCCATTTTTCTACTACTCTCACGCTAAAAGAAAACTTCCTAACATCTCTGTGACTCATCTGAGTTTCCAGTTTCCACCCATGTCCCCTCGTTCTGTTATTATTACGTGTGAACATTTCATCTATTTCCACTTTGTCAATTCCCCTGAGTATTTTATATGTCCCTATCATATCTCCTCTCTCCCTTCTTTTCTCTAGTGTCGTAAGGTTCAGTTCCTTCAGCCGCTCTTCATATCCCATCCCTCGTAGCTCTGGGACAAGCCTCGTCGCAAACCTCTGAACCTTCTCCAGTTTCTTTATGTGTTTCTTCAGGTGGGGGCTCCATGATGGCGCGGCATACTCTAAGACGGGTCTCACGTAGGCAGTGTAAAGCGCCCTAAAAGCTTCCTCATTTAGGTTTCTGAATGAAGTTCTAATTTTCGCCAGTGTAGAGTACGCTGCTGTCGTTATCCTATTTATATGTGCCTCAGGAGTTAGATTAGGTGTCACATCCACTCCCAGGTCTCTTTCTCGAATCGTTACAGGTAGGCTGTTCCCCTTCATTGTGTACTGTCCCTTTGGTCTCCTGTCACCTGATCCCATTTCCATAACTTTACATTTACTGGTGTTAAACTCCAGTAGCCATTTCCCTGACCATCTCTGCAGCCTGTTTAAGTCCTCTTGGAGGATCCTACAATCCTCGTCTGTCACAACTCTTCTCATTAATTTTGCGTCATCTGCAAACATTGACATGTATGATTCCACTCCTGTAAACATATCATTTACGTAAATTAGAAAGAGGATTGGTCCCAGCACCGATCCTTGAGGTACTCCACTTGTTACTGTTCGCCAGTCCGACTTTTCGCCCCTTACCATTACCCTCTGGCTCCTTCCTGTTAGGTAGTTCTTCACCCATACTAGGGCCTTTCCGCTTACTCCTGCCTGCCTCTCAAGTTTGTATAGCAGTCTCATGTGCGGTACCGTATCAAAGGCCTTTTGGCAGTCAAGAAATATGCAGTCTGCCCAGCCTTCTCTGTCCTGCCTTATCCTTGTTACTTTATCATAGAATTCTAAAAGGTTTGTTAGGCATGATTTCCCTGTCCAGAACCCATGTTGGTGCTTGTTTACAAACCCAATGCTCTCCAGGTGCTCAACAAGTCTTAGCCTAATTATTCTTTCAAGTATTTTGCAGGGGATGCTTGTCAGTGATACGGGTCTGTAGTTAAGTGCCTCCTCCCTATCACCCTTTTTGAAAATCGGTACGACATTTGCCTCCTTCCAGCAACTGGGCAATTCTCCCGACATAAGTGACTCATTAAAGATCATTGCCAGAGGCACGCTGAGAGCCTGCGCTGCCTCTTTGAGTATCCACGGTGATACTTTGTCTGGTCCAACAGCTTTATTTGCATCCAGTGTTGTCAACTGTTTCATTACATCCTCTGCTGTCACCTCTATATCCGATAGTCTTTCATCTTGGGTAATCTCTTCTAACAATGGGAGCTGCTCAGGCTCGGTTGTGAACACTCCATGGAATTTTGCATTCAGTACCTCGCAGATTTCCTTGTCGCTTTCTGTATATCCCCCTTCTGTTTTCCTCAGTCTTGTCACTTGGTCATTTACCGACATCTTCCTTCTTATATGGCTATGTAGTAATTTTGGTTGCTTTTTCGCTTTGACTGCAATATCGTTCTCATAATTTCTTTCCGACATTCGTCTTATGTTAATGTAATCATTCTTAGCTCTGTTACATCTAATCCTGTTGTCCTCTGTCCTTTGTCTTCTGTACTTCCTCCACTCCCTCCTGCTTCTCACCTTTGCTTCCTGACACTGTCTATTAAACCATGGGTTATTATATTCCCTCCTGCTTTTTTCCTTTATTGTTGGAATAAATCTATCTTCAGCCTCCTTGCATTTCAATATGACTTGGTTCATCATACGTTGCACTGTTTTTCCTCTAAGTTCTTCCTCCCACTGCACTTCTCCCAGGTAGTCCCTTATCCTTCTGTAGTCCCCTTTTCTGTAATCAAGTCTCCTTTCCCGGACCTCTTGTCCTTTGGTCACAATTTTAAGCTCCATCATGTAGTCAAAGACTAGGACACAATGGTCACTAGCTCCTAGTGGTATTTCATGTTCCAACTGCTCGATGTCTTCTACATTCTGAGTGATAATGAGATCTAATAGGCTGGGCGTATCCCCTCCTCTTTCCCTAGTATCTTCTTTCACATGCTGTGTTAGGAAATTCCTGTCAATAACGTCTACCAGCTTCGCTCCCCAGGTCTCCTCCCCGCCATGGGGATTCCTCGTTTCCCAATTTATCTCTCCGTGATTTAGGTCCCCCATGACCAGCAGCTTCGCTCTCATTCTATGCGCTAAAGTTGCTGCCCTCTGCAGTTCATCCATACATGTCTTGTTGCTGTCCTCGTACTCCTGCCTGGGCCTTCTACTGTTTGGTGGGGGATTGTAGAGTATCAAGATTACAATCTTCTTCCCATCCACTGTCAGAGTTCCATGTATGAAGCTTGTGCTTTCATTGGTACCCGGATTTTCCAGCTCATCAAACTTCCATTTCCGCTTTATTAGTAGTGCCACTCCTCCTCCCTGTCTCTGTGTCCTTTCTTTTCTTATCACCTGGTACCCCTCTGGAAAGATTGCATCCGAGATCATGCCATTTATTTTAGTTTCCACTATTGCCACTATGTCTGGGTCTGCCTCACTAACTCTTTCTTTTATCTCTTCTGCTTTATTGGCTGTGTGTGTGTGTGTGTGTGTGTGTGTGTGTGTGTGTGTGTGTGTGTGTATGATACCACTCGTGGAATTCTGAGGTCACGCCTGTACATCACTGCTTTGGAATGTGTGCAAAATGGAGTAATTTGCTGATCTTTCTTAAGAAATATTGAAGACATACCTGAGAGTTTCAATCAAAATGATACACAGCCATAAATGTGTTCAAAGTAACCCAGGGGTGTGTGCTGAAGGCAACGCCTGAACGTGTCTATAACCTCGTTACAGTAGCTTACATCATGCGTGTTGAGTGTTTCCTAATCAAATAAAACGAATTTACACACATTTAACTATAAATGTAAATTGGGTAACTAAAAAAACATGTTATGTAAATAATATCATTATATTATCGAAGGTTATGTGTTTTTTTTAGGTAAGGTTCTCTAAAAGAAAGTAATTCAATTAAAAGAATTACATGTTTTTTGCTAATTCATAATATAAAATAGTTGATTTGTATAAATATTTACCCCAAAAACAGTACTTCCCATCAACATTAAAATCAATAGAGCGATAAAAACACTCATATTTTTTTTTTCAGTTTTGCGAACATATCACCACTGGACCATAGGGGCATCATACAACATTAATAGCATAGGACCATAGCAACACTGGACCATAGGGGCATCATACAACATTAATAGCATAGGACCATAGCAACACTGGACCATAAGGGCATCATACAACATTAATAGCATAGGACCATAGCAACACACAGGAGAAAAACGTGGGAAAATGGGATTACAGGAGGAATGAAGTCATTCAAAGGGTCTACTGACACATGGAAGGCAGGTGTGTGTGTCATATTAACACATGGAAGGCAGGTATGTGTCCTACTAACATATTAACACATGGAAGGCAGGTATGTGTCCTACTAACATATTAACACATGAAAGGCAGGTATGTGTCCTACTAACATATTAACACATGGAAGACAGGTATGTGTCCTACTAACATATTAACACATGGAAGATAGGTATGTGTCCTACTAACATGGAACACAGGTATGTGTCCTACTAACATATTAACACATGGAAGGCAGGTATGTGTCCTACTAACATATTAACACATGGAAGACAGGTATGTGTCCTACTAACATATTAACACATGGAAGATAGGTATGTGTCCTACTAACATGGAACACAGGTATGTGTCCTACTAACATATTAACACATGGAAGGCAGGTATGTGTCCTACTAACATGTTAACACATGGAAGGCAGGTACGTGTCCTACTAACATATTGACACATGAGAAGTAGCTGTAACTTATGTTCTTTAATAAAGTTTAAAGTCTTTGTAGAATTTCAATTATTATTTGTTTCGTTTTTGTCTGTTTTTTTCGTTTCTTTGTCACCATTTGTGACTCTTAGATTCAATCATTGTTCATTTCTTTTTCTTCTACTGCATTCTTGAACTTGTCTATCATCTCTTTTTTTTATTCCTTCATTCTCATTGTTTTTCGCCACTTGCACCTTCCTAATACTCTATATCATATTAATTCTGATATGCATTCACTGTCATTTATAGTCTTTCTCACATACTGATTCACTCTTTAACTCTATATGACGATTTCATTCACTGTCTCTAACTCTCTATAATTCATTCTCACATTCGCTCTCCAATATTCATAGTGTCTCGCATTTGTCTTCTGACACTCACTAGCGGTCCTCCAGGCATGATAGAGTCTTCACACATTCCTCAACTGTGGAATAAAATGATTTACGTGTAGAGCCTTTGATTCCACACGAAGAATTTTCAGAATATTTGCTAACAACGAAAATGTCTCTATCTCTCTATCTCTCTCTATCCTATTCTTGAGTTATATAAAATTTCCCACATTTTCTTCCGTTCTCTCTCTCTCCCTCTTCTTCTTTCTCCCTCCCGTTCTTTCTCCCTCGTTTCCTCCCATTCCTTTTCCTTCCCATCCTCCCGACCTCATTCTCTCACTACCTCTCATTCTCCCTCTATCCCTTCCCATTCCCTCCCTCCCACACTTTCTTTTACCTTCCTCCCCCCCCCTCTCGATTTCTTTCCCTTCTTCCCCTCTCCATGCCCACCGCTCCCTCCCTTCATCCATCCCGTTATCTTTCCATCTTTCGCCCAACCTTCCTCTCGCTCTTTTTTTCTTTCTTTCTCCTACCCTCGCTCATGTTCTCATCCCCTTTTTTCCTCTCGCTTTCTTTCTTCCTCTTTCATACTCCACCACCCACCTGTTCTCTCTCTCTCCCTCCATCCCTCTTGTTTTATTCCACTCCTAACCGTGCTCTCTCCTCCATTTCCTCTCATCCTGCGGACTCAATATTACAAGTGGAACTGCTAATTCAACTTTAAATCAACGCTAATGGCTTGGCGCTTTCTCCAAATAGTTTGCTTCCTTTCAACGTTAAATTAATGTTGATAACATTTAACTAACGTTCATAACGCTGATTAAACGTTGATAAACGATCATAATGATTGAACGTTGAATTAGTGTCTATTCAAAGATTAATTACTGAAGTTGATGCAACATCGATAACAGTATAAAAATCTGAACATGTTATGGTCAAACAAACGCTCATCTCAGCCCATACAGGAGTCGCTGGGATTCGGAACAAGGAGCCGATTATTTGTATTGTCGGGCTTGGAAGTCGACCCTCAACCACCCCGTGACAATCGCTATCCAATCAAAAATTACCATGCAAAATTTCGGGAGTTTTTTTTTTTATTTTTTTTCAACACTGTTTTCCCCGTTTTGTGAACCGTGGCAAAGATATTCGTGTTGATTATATAAATAGAAGGCACCTGCACCATCGCAGGATGCACGACGGCTCATTTCCATTAATTATTCTTTTCGTCTTATCCGATAGAATGTCCATTACTGACCTCTCTTACTCTACTAGTAGAGTTTCTCATCAACCCATTTCCAACTGGATGTGTGTGCGTGAGAACATGAATGACATGTTCGAGTGATGGGACGCGAGTCTTATTTTCCTCGGCGCCACCCCTATTATATGAAAGGAACCGTGTAAGCCAATATTCCTTTCCTAGACTGACTAAAGAAGGGAAGGCAGCTAACCTCCACTCACCCACCTCGCAAGGTAAGCCTTGCACTTAACATTGCGAGAAAGCGTCCTGAAGCCCTAGCATGTGCTCCATATCAGGCACCTGCAGGAGAATGTTCCCAGCGGTACCTATAGTAGACGTCCGAGTGTTGGCCCAAGTTAAAAATGACTTTGTGTTGGACAGTGAACATGAAACAGCCAAAAGGCCACCAGCGGCGAGAGGGGGGAACTGAATATGACCAACAGGGCTCACGAGGTGTGTGTGCGTTGGGGGGGGGGTTGTTAGGGTAGGGGAGCAGTGGATGAGAGGGGTATAGGGAGATATGAGAGAACGGACACAGGTGGATATTAGAAGAGAAGGGGAACATCGGGAGAGGGAGGAAGAGAGGGGCTGGAGAGGGAAGGACACGGGCTCAGCCTGGAACCCCAAGTACCCACAAACACACATGCACACACAAGGACATATACGCACACACATGCATAAGCACACACATATACAGACACACACATCAGACTCGTCCCAGCCACCAGACTCGTCCCGGAACTGAAAGGTATGAGTTACGAGGAGAGGCTAAAGGAGCTGAACCTCACGTCCCTGAAAAAAACAGAAGAATAAGGGGAGACATGATAACCACCTACAAACTTCTCAGGGGAATTGACAGGGTTGACAAAGACAAACTCTTCAGGGCGGGTGGAACACGAACAAGAGTACACAGGTGAAAACATAGTACCCAGATGAGCCGCAGAGACGTTAGAAAAAATTTTTCAGTGTCAGAGTAGTTAGTAAATGGAATGCACTAGGAAGTGATGTGGTGAAGGCTGACTCCATATACAGTTTCAAATGTACATATGATAGAGCCCAGTAGGCTCAGGAATCTGTACACCAGTTGATTGACAGTTGAGAGGCGGGACCAAAGAGACAAAGCTCAACCCCCACAAGCACAATTAGGTGAGTACACACGCACACAAAAACACACACACACACACACACACACACACACACACACACACACACACACACACACACACACACACACACACACACACACACACATACACACACACACACACGCACACACACATACACATGCACGCACACACACACATACACACATTTGGTCCCGCCTCGTTGAGAGGCGGGGCCAAAGAGCCAGAACTCAACTCCCACAAGCACAATTAGGTGAGTACATACGCACACAGACGTATTCATACACACGTGTGTGGAGTCTGGAGTCGTAACAGACACACTGTCAGCGCGCGTCCGTGAACTAACATCAATTATCTCAAGACACTGAAGTGTTACCAAGAATGTACAAGAACGCAGTGATGAACGTATATAGTGAGCTATTATAGAGTTGCATCATATAGGCAAAAATCAAGCCTCAAAGAAAGCCTGTTTTTACCAGTAACAGATGTGGTATCGATATAGTATGTACATGAAAACACGCTCGTATGCGAATGGAACGTTGTGTCAAAATTTCATAGCAATCGATGAAGAACTTTAGAAGATTAGCGATTTTGAACAAACGAACATTTACATTTTTATTTATATACATACTAGCTGTACCCGCCACGCGTTGCTGTGGTTCAGTCTGGTTAAATGGAAAAGCAAGAAATGAGAAAGCGCACGTATCTAATGTGTTTAATTTCACAATGCTTGTGAGTGTACAATATTTTTTTGGTTGTTCATTGTCTGTGGAGCTTTAGAGATTGTCTGGTTCGTCGACTCTAGAACACGCAACATATAATTATCCATGTGAGAAGCAATCCGTGTCTAGATATAAACTGCACAATTCTAAAGATTGGCCCTGAGCTCTGTTGATGGTAATTTCAAAAGCCAATTGAATTGGAAATTACAATCTCTTAAAAATTGAGATGGCATATCTGTTGGAATCATAGGAATGCGAGGAATGAGGACATCTTCACCTTTGAAAGGTCCTGTCAAGATTGTTGCTTCTACGACGTTGCTGATTAATTTTTTTACTGCAAGCAGCGTGGCGTTGCAAAGCTTTGGCTGGTTGATATTTTGCAACATGATAATTGGCACGACGATTTTCAAATCGGCGTGCCAATGTAAAGTGGCTATGTATAGTGCCAATGGTGAAGTGGTTATGTATCCAAATGTTGGATACATGTCCACTTCACCTGCTTCCTCAACAGTGTCGACGGACTTGTGTGTGACTGCTTCGCTTTGAATGTTAGACTGAACAGTATTGTTAAGTTCGTAGACGTCTTTGTTCTTGGCCGCAAGAAGAGCTCGTTCACTCAGCTAATCGTGATTCTTATAATTGTTTGAATATGGGGAAAAACTTAAAAAAAAATCTTCTTTAGACGTCACTAAATTGTAGAAGTTATGAGGCAATGAAATCCGTCTTGAAGTCAGACAAACCGACACGTTTCTGTTCTTAATTTCCAGAAATTTATGTGAGAATATCCCAGTTGACGGATCGTTTTGCTGCTAGACACACATATTTGTAGTTAATTTTAATGTCTTTACGTGGCGACACAAAGTAGAGTATTTCAGGCGAGTATTTCACATCCCAGTCACTTCTGGGGTGTGAGTTTTCAGTTGCATATAGTCCTGGGGACCATTCAGGCTTGTTCGCATTTGTGTTCCTCACGTGTGCCCCAAAGAATGAGGTGATTTGATAAAATGCTATGCGCAAGATTACCATCCGGATGCCGGCGGGGTGGTGGTTCAAATAGCTTCGGCTATCACCTCCTTTTGTCCGGTCATGGTCGTGATGGTCAAGCGGATTAAGGCATCCTGTACATACCAGTTGCGTTGTTCCTGGCAGTATGGGTTCGAGTCACTTCTAGGGTGTGAGTTTTCAGTTGTTATATATATATAAATATATATATATATATATATATATATATATATATATATATGTATATATATATATATATATATATATATATATATATATATATATATATATAATCATAGGCCAGCCGCCCATCAACACACAGCCTACCCACACACGGTGCCCAGGCCATGCCCATCTCCCCCAGGAGGGTAATGCTTGCCGTGTTACTCTCCATCTGGGAAGGAGAGGGCGCACTAAGTGGGTAGCCAGTCGTCAGGACATCCAGGCATGGTGCATGTCGCACCTGACACACAGCCTCTTTCCAGGCAAGAAGATGGCCACCCAAGAGGAAACTGTCAAGTGTGTGACAGACGGTATCGTCTCAATTCAAATGGAACTGTCCGCTATCATTCTCTCAATTCAGGTGGTTGTCTAGGGTCTAGGCGCCTGCCCCGGGGCAGTGACGATGGACAACCTGCTGCAGGAGCGAGGAACAATATCTCCCTCAACTTCATTTCAGCAGATAATCTGCTTGAAGCAATCAAAGCGACGTCCACCAGGACCTTGCCCCACATCCCCAAGGCTGCCCGTCATCAAGCAGCAGCCAAACTCACCAGTCTGCTGACAAAGGTCAACAATGCTCCCAGAACCTCTGGATCGTGGCACAATCTCCTTCTATTTGGGAATGCATGCCTAGCATTACCGCCCAGGAGAGACAAGTCATTAGCAACCTCTGTAATCAGGGCACTTAATGAATTCCCCAGAGCAGACAACCTGGTCCGCCTCCCCCCTCGTGCCAAGAACACCAGCCGCAGGACGACCAACAATAACTCATCTGAGAACCACAAAATGAGAGCACAGATCACCAGGAAAATAGAAGAGGGCAATACCACAGGTGCCATCAGAATCATGACCAGCGATGACACTATTGCCCCCAGGAACGCCACGACAGCAGAGGCTCTTCAAGACAAACACCCACCCAGAGCCCCCGACAGCAGCAGGGATCCACAGGAAAACAATGCTGGCATAGAACCCTTGACTGTTCGAGAATCTGAGGTGTACAAAGCAGCCATGTCTTTCCCAACAGGTTCAGCAGGGGGCTTTACAGGCCTAAGACCCCAGCACATCAAACAAATGCTGAACCCGGTGCTTGGAGATGCTGCAAAGGACCTTCTAGTGGAACTTACCAGATTCTCCCACACGTGTTTGGCTGGCGGCATCCCAGAGGATATCAGGCCTGTCTTTTATGGAGCAGCACTCTGTGCTCTAAAGAAGAAGGATAGGGGTAACAGGCCCATTGCCGTTGGCAACACCCTCCGACGCCTCGTAGCTAAGGCTGCAGTCAGATCTATCAGCCAGGAAGCAGCCACATTGCTGAAACCTCATCAGCTCGGGTTTGGGATTCCCCTAGGTTGTGAAGCTGCAGCACATGCAGCGCGGGCTTACATTGTTGATCTCCCGGACCAGAAGGCACTAGTAAAGCTTGACTTCAAAAATGCCTTCAATCAAGTCAGACGAGACGCAGTCCTCAGGGCTGTACACAACCATTTCCGTCCCCTTTACCCATTCATCCGATCGTGCTACAGTGGGGACTCTAAGCTTCTTTTTGGGGAGCATGAAATAAACTCCTGTGAAGGTGTCCAACAAGGTGACCCCTTAGCCCCCCTCCTTTTCTGCCTAGCTATCAAAGAGGTCACTAATAGTCTGACAAGCTAAACAGATGAAGCTAAACATCTAGTACCTGGATGATGGCACTCTAGCTGGAACTCCGGAAACCATTTTGGAGGATATAAGGAAAATCCAGGAGCAGGGAGCAGCCTTAGGCCTCATTCTCAATGCATCCAAATGTGAAATAATCTCCCGCAACCCAGACATCACTGGGCAAATACAAAATGTTCTTCCAGACATTCTCGTTGTCGAGCCACCGGACTGCACTCTCCTGGGTGCCCCCATTGGCCCACGAGCAATCGAGGAGGTCCTGGCTGCAAAAATCACTGACCTAAAGAGAATGCAGAACAGGATTGACAAGATTGATGCCCATGATGCTCTCTTTCTCCTTACAAGATGCCTGTCTATCCCTAAGTTGACCTACTTTCTGAGATGTTCTCCATCCTACAGCAGCCCTAAGTTAAAAGTGTATGACACCCTTCTGAGGTCCATGCTGGTGAAAGTCCTGAACCTGCCATTGGACGACTCTCAGTGGGAGCAAGCAACCCTTCCTGTAAGACTCGGCGGCCTTGGTGTCCGCACAGCCTCCCAAATTGCTCTACCAGCCTTCCTTTCCTCCTCCCACGCATCGCACGACCTCGTCAGATATATTTTACCTGCAACCCTGAGAGATTCAGCAGGAATAACCGATCCTGCTTTCACTGAATGTTCAAATCAGTGGGATGTTCTTGCAGCCCCAGCAACCATTATAGAGCCAACAAAACAACACAAACAGTCCGGCTGGGACCACCCTCTAGTGGCAAAGTAGCTGATGCCATGCTCAGCGTCGCAACATCAGACAAAGAGAAAGCCCGCCTCAGAGCAGTGCGTGCCCCCCATGCAGGAGACTTCCTCCTGGCAGTACCCATGTCAGCAATGGGCACGCGCCTAGATCCAGAATCCCTTCGTGTAGCAGTGGCCCTCCGCCTTGGTGCCCCAATTCACACTGAATACAAGTGTATTTGCAACAGGGTGGAAGCAGACCAATACGGACTGCATGGGTTGCATTGCGGAAGCACAAAGGGCTGGCATGCAAGACACAACGAGGTCAATGACATCATCAAGAGAAGCCTCGTCTCAGCTGGGTGCCCAGCGGAGAGAGAACCTCGCATCCTAGGGGTCCAAAACCCGGATTTCCCCGCACTTCGCCCTGATGGCATCACCATATACTCATGGAAGGAGGGTAGACAGTTGGTGTGGGACTACACATGTGTATCCACCCTGGCTGACACCTATGTACACTTCGGAGCTGATCAAGCAGGTGGGGCGGCCAACCACAGGGAAACAGCAAAATCACTCAAGTACAGGCGACTGGAAGGTCAATACCTCTTTGTTTCCATAGCGTCTGAGACGCATGGCCCCTGGGGCAAGAGTGCCTTGGGATTTCTCAAGGAATTGGGTTCCAAGCTCATTGACGTCACCAGAGACCCAAGGGCTTCCAGTTTTTTATTTCAGCGTCTCAGTGTGGCGATCCAGAGGGGAAATGCTTGCTGCGTCCTCGGTTCCTGTCCAGAAGCGGAGGAGCTTCAAGAGATCCATAACCTTTAGGCATTTGTCTTGTATGTTTTGTAACCTTTAAATACACAATAAAGGAAAAAAAAAAAAGGAAGGGGGTGGTAGGAGAAAAGCACACAGAAACTGTATTGGAGGGGACCTACATTCCCTCCAATGCGTTATGTACTCACCTAATTGTGCTTGCGGGGGTTGAGCTTTGGCTCTTTGGTCCCGCCTCTCAACTGTCAATCAACTGGTGTACAGATTCCTGAGGCTACTGGGCTCTATCATATCTATATTTGAAACTGTGTATGGAGTCAGCCTCCACCACATCACTTCCTAGTGCATTCCATTTATTAACTACTCTGACACTGAAAAAATTCTTTCTAACGTCTCTGTGGCTCATCTGGGTACTAAGTTTCCACCTGTGTCCCCTTGTTCGTGTCCCACCCGGGCTGAAGAATTTGTCTTTGTCCACCCTGTCAATTCCCCTGAGAATTTTGTAGGTGGTTATCATGTCTCCCCTTACTCTTCTGTTTTCCAGGGATGTGAGGTTCAGCTCCTTTAGCCTTTCCTCGTAGCTCAATCCTCTCAGTTCCGGGACGAGCCTGGTGGCATACCGCTGAATCTTCTCTAACTTTGTCTTGTGTTTAACTAGGTATGGACTCCAGGCTGGAGCTGCATACTCCAGGATTGGTCTTACATAAGTGGTATACAGGGTTCTGAAAGATTCCTTACACAAGTTTCTGAAGGCAGTTCTTATGTTGGCCAGTCTAGCATATGCCGCTGATGATATTCTTTTGATGTGGGCCTCTGGGGACAGGTTCGGTGTGATATCAACCCCCAGATCCTTCTCTCTATTTGATTCTTGCAGAATTTCCCCTCCCAGATGATACCTTGTGTTCAGCCTCCTGCTCCCTTCGCCTAATTTCATCACCTTACACTTTCCCGAGTTGAACTTCAGCAGCCATTTTCTAGACCATTCCTCCAGTTTATCCAGGTCATCCTGTAGTCTCTGTCTATCTTCATCCGTCTTGATTCTTCTCATAATTTTTGCATCATCAGCAAACATCGAGAGGAATGAGTCTATACCCTCTGGAAGATCGTTCACATATATTAGAAACAGGATGGGTCCAAGTACTGAGCCCTGTGGGACTCCGCTGGTGACATCTCGCCACTCTGATGTCTCCCCCCTCACCGTTACTCGCTGTTTCCTGTTGCTTAAGTACTCCCTTATCCACTGGAGCACCTTCCCTTTTACTCCTGCCTGTTGCTCCAACTTTTTTAACATACTTTTATGGGGTACTGTGTCAAAGGCTTTTTGGCAATCCAGGAAAATGCAGTCGGCCCACCCTTCTCTTTCCTGCCTAATTTTCGTTGCCTGGTCATAAAATTCTATTAAATCTGTGAGGCACGATTTACCATCTCTGAACCCATGTTGGTGGTGCGTTATAAAGTTATTTCTCTCCAGATGCTCTACGAGCCTTTTCCTCACGATCTTCTCCAGCACCTTGCATGGTATACAAGTTAAGGAAACTGGCCTGTAATTCAGTGCCTCTTGCCTGTCACCCTTTTTGTATATTGGGACCACGTTAGCTGTCTTCCAACTTTCTGGTAAGTCTCCTGTTTCCAGTGACCTGTTATACACCATAGAGAGTGGCACACTTAGTGCTTCTGCACCTTCCTTTAGTATCCATGGTGAGATTCTATCAGGCCCAACAGCCTTTGTCACATCCAGCTCCAGCAGACACCTTTTGACCTCATCACTGGTGAGGTCAAATTCCTCCAAGGTTGCTTGGTTTGCCGCCTCCTCATTTAGTGCAGGGGCTTCTCCTTGTTCTATTGTGAAGACCTCCTGGAATCTCTTGTTGAGTTCTTCACACACCTCCTTGTCATTCTCTGTGTATCTGTTCTCCCCTTTCCGCAGCTTCATCACTTGTTTCTTCACTGCTGTTTTCCTCCTGATATGGTTGTGGAGCAGCTTTGGTTGGGTCTTGGCTTTACTCGCGATGTCATTTTCAAACTGTCTCTCTGCTTCCCTCCTCACTCTGATGTACTCATTTCTGGCCCTCTGGTATCTCTCCCTGCTCTCTGGTGTTCTGTTATTTCTGTAGTTTCTCCATGTTCTTTTACTCAGCTGTTTCGCTACCTTACATTCCTGGTTGAACCATGGGTTTTTCTGTTGTTTTTCGTTTTTCTCCTTTTGGACGGGGATAAACCTGTCTGCAGCTTCCTGGCACTTTTGGGTGACAATATCCATCATGACCTGCACATTCTTGTCTCTAAGTTCTGTTTCCCATGGTATTCCCCTGAGGAAGTTCCTCATCTCGTCATATTTTCCTCTTCGGTAATTCAGTCTTTTCCCCTCCACTCCCATCCTTGGATAGGTTATCCCTACCTCCACCAAGTACTCAAAGGTCAGTACATTGTGGTCACTCATTCCTATGGGGGCTTCAACACTGACTTCCCTTATTTCTGACTCATTCAGGGTGAATATCAAGTCGAGTCTAGCTGGTTCATCATTGCCTCTCATTCTTGTGGGTTCCTTGACATGCTGGCTCAGAAAATTCCTTGTTGCCACTTCCAAGAGTTTAGCTCGCCACGTATCTGCACCACCATGTGGGTCCCCATTCTCCCAGTCTATTTTTTTATGGTTGAAATCACCCATGATTAAGAGTCTTGAGCCATTCCTGCAGGCAACTGAAGCTGCTCTCTCTATTATATTAATGGTTGCCATGTTGTTCCTATCAAACTCCTGTCTAGGTCTTCTGTCATTTAGGGGAGGGTTGTAAATGACTGTCACTATTATCTTAGGTCCACCCATTGTTATAGTTTCTGTTATGAAATCTCTGAATCCGTCACAGCCCGGAATTTCCATCTCATCAAAACTCCAGTCCTTCCTTATCAGCAGGGCCACTCCTCCACCTCCTCTCCCTTCCCTCTCTTTCCTTACTATATAGTAGTCCTTTGGAAACACAGCATCTGTTATGACTCCTGACAATTTTGTTTCTGTTAGTCCTATTACATCAGGGTTTTCTTCTTGCACCCTTTCTGCCAGTTCACTTGCTTTATTGGTAATCCCATCAATGTTTGAGTACATTACCTTGAAGCTCACTTGCTTATATCCAATTTCACCCACACTCCCTACAAGTGTAGGAGGTTGTTCTATGGTCATTGCTACTTGGGTAGGCTCCTCCTCCTGTGAGGTAGTTGCCAGGGGTTCAGGGGGAGGTGGAGTGGGGGGTGGAGGGCTTAGGTCTTGCTCAGGCCTGCTTGGGGCAGGAAGAAGTCCTGGGGTGAGGGAGCAGGGATTGCTTGGGGAGAGGGCACGCCCTCCTGCGGTGTAGTTGACAGGGGTTTAGAGGGAGGTGGAGTGGGGGATAGAGGGCTTTGGTCTTGCTCAGGCCTGCTTGGGGCAGGGAGAAGGCCAGGGGCTGGGAAAGCAGGGGCTACTTGGGGTAAGGGAAGGGGGTTGTGTGGTTTCCTCCGAGGCTATGGCTCCCCCTTCTTCCAGGCAGAGGTGGTACTCTTTACTATATTATTAAAAAAAAAAATATATATATATATATATATATATATATATATATATATATATATATATATATATATATACATATATATATAATACATATATGTATATAATTAACAACGTATTGTGTGAGCATGAGCTGGGTTTGACCACTAGTTATTGCGCAAAAAATCATGTAAATTCTGTTTTGTGGACTAGTCAATAGCACTATTAATCATGTTCTATCTCATTAGTGAGATAAAATATGCTGTAAAATATCAATGAAATATCATTAGATTTTTTTAATCTAGACTAGATTCTAGTCTTATTTAGAAATTAGATTAGTCTACGTAGATTTTTTAACAGGTTGAATCAATATTGGCCTTGAAGAATTCTTTTAATTATCAGACTTTTTTCCGTATAGATTCTATATAGACTTTTTCCATATAGGAGAAGAAATGAACGTACTTTCCCAGAGTTTACCCATATATATATGTTTCAATATCACATATTTGTACACTATTTAGTGTAATAAATAGTAAGAATCAATTGAAAAATAACTAACAAGGGAAAGGGTTAAAATCTCTATCAGAAGCTACACGTGGAACAGAGTACATAGCCAGGCGTCGTTGTTCCAGGCGTTGTTGTTCCAGGCGCCGTTGTTCCAGACGCCGTTGTTCCAGGCCCCGTTGTTCCCGGCGCCGCTGTTCCAGGCCCCGTTGTTCCAGGCGCCGTTGTTCCAGGTACCGGTGTTCCAGGCACCGTTGTTCCAGGCCCCGTTGTTCCAGGCACTGTTGTTCCAGGCCCTGTTGTTCCAGGCGCCGTGGTTCCAGGCCCCGTTGTTCCAGGCCCCGTTGTTCTAGGCGCCGTTGTTCCAGGCGCCGTTGTTCCAGGCGCCGTTGTTCCAGACAGAATGGCTCTATTGTCGTCAACGGGTCACTGGGATCACTTGTACGTTCCTTCACTCGTTCACAAGTAAAACTGACCAACCAAGTCTAGCTCTTGGCCTTTAAGACTTTTTTCTCGTAAATTGTCATACATAATATACCACGCGGTATTATATGATATATAAGGAATGAAGGTTCAACCAAGTATGATGAATATATCATTGAAAACAATATGTCGACAAGGAGCTATGAAATATGAATATGAAAATATGAAAACAATATTCATATGAGATATGAAAACAAGAAGCTGGGATATAAGAACAAGAAATTGGAAAATGTGGATATGGAATTGGGATATGAGGACAAGGGGATAGGATATAAAACAAGACGCTGATATATGAGAAATATATGATATATTAGGATAGAGCGCTAAGATATGAGTACATTAAGCTGGAACCTGTTGAAAAGTAGCCGGGGGCATTGAAGACATGGCGCTGGAATATGAGGATAAGGAATTGAATTATGAGGATCGAACGTGATTATGAGGATGGGGCAAAAGAACGGTGCCCAGCCTCATGTACCATGGGGGATCGAGGCCTGACCCTGCACGTAGCGAAGCCGTCGTTAATGTCATTAAAAAGGATTTACAACAACGGACACGGATAAATTTTCGGGAAAAGGCATAGGTAAGTTGCCAGAACCAAGAACGGATATCAGACAAGTTCCTTCGCTCAGTTCCCAGCCACCTGCATTCAAAGAACTAGTAGCAAATCAGAATAGCCTGATTGGCAAAGAAATCTAATCTTCCGGTTCAGTAGTGAGAGCAGTAAAACATTCGACACCGGTCACAGAATAAAGTTAGAGTTAATAATTACCACCTCATGGGCCTTCTTATCCACCTTTATTTGATCTAATCCTAATTATTTTAATCACATTATCGTGACCGTCTTGCATCAAATTATGTTGCAAATTATATTAATTATCACTGACAATATCAGGCCGACCATGAAAGACTAGTTTCAGCACAAGAACATGACGAAATATTTCATTGATCGGCCGATATCATTGAAGATTATTATTAGACTACAGTGAGGAATGTCCACACTATTCACATTTATTCCTTGTCGAATCAATATATTCTCCCAGAAAGAGAATTACACGGGTCAAAATATACTCACATGTATTACAATTGCATATATTCAGAGACTGAAGGGCAGGTGATGTAAGATACACCTGCCAGCTCTAGTCGTAAAATAATGATTTAAACGCAGTTATTCTCAACAATTTAATTCACGTACAAATTAATCATGCAGAGAGATGAATGGATACACAGCCCGTGACTGGATGGGTGAGTGAGTTGAAGATGGGTGCAGATGACTGATTGATTATCAGACGTCTGAGTGGAAATAAACGTATTTTAATTTGGGGTTGGAGTGGCAAGAATTTGGAGCAATATACAAGGCGTTCAGATATACTCCAGAACGACAACCATTTCTTGAATATAAATGTTGACTATTAGTTGACTATTAGTTGACAGTTAGTTGATTAGCTAGGTGGCTACGTAACCTAATGGTCCATTGTCTATCTAGCTGGAGGAATGACTGACTAGCAAAGTGGATGGGTGGAGGAATGTAACTAGCTGGGAAGGTGGAGGAATGGTTAACTATCAAGCTGGGTGTGTGGAAGAATTATTGACTAGCTGGCTAGCTGGGTGGAGGAATGCTCAACTATCTAGCTAGCTGGGTGGAGGAATGCTCAACTATCTAGCTAGCTGGGTGGAGGAATGTTTAACTATCTAGCTGGCTGGCTGGCTGGGTGGAGGAATGTTTAACTATCTAGCTGGCTGGCTGGGTGGAAGAATGTTTAACTATCTAGCTGGCTGGCTGGGTGGAGGAATGTTCAACTATCTAGCTGGCTGGGTGGAGGAATATTCAACTATCTAGTTGGCTGGGTGGAGGAATGTTCAACTATCTAGCTGGCTGGGTGGAGGAATGTTCAACTATCTAGCTGGCTGGGTGGAGGAATGTTCAACTATCTAGCTGGCTGGGTGGAGGAATGTTCAACTATCTAGCTGGCTGGGTGGAGGAATGTTTAACTATCTAGCTGGCTGGCTGGGTGGAGGAATGTTCAACTATCTAGCTGGCTGGGTGGAGGAATGTTCAACTATCTAGCTGGCTGGCTGGGTGGAGGAATGTTCAACTATCTAGCAGGCTGGCTGGGTGGAGGAATGTTCAACTATCTAGCTGGCTGGCTGGGTGGAGGAATGTTCAACTATCTAGCAGGCTGGCTGGCTGGGTGGAGGAATGTTTAACTATCTAGCTGGCTGGGTGGGTGGAGGAATGTTCAACTATCTAGCTGGCTGGGTGGAGGAATGTTCAACTATCTAGCTGGCTGGCTGGGTGGAGGAATGTTCAACTATCTAGCTGGCTGGCTGGGTGGAGGAATGTTCAACTATCTAGCTGGCTGGCTGGGTGGAGGAATGTTCAACTATCTAGCTGGCTGGCTGGGTGGAGGAATGTTCAACTTTCTAGCTGGCTGGCTGGGTGGAGGAATGTTCAACTATCTAGCTGGCTGGCTGGGTGGAGGAATGTTCAACTATCTAGCTAGCTGGGTGGAGGAATGTTCAACTATCTAGCTGGCTGGCTGGCTGGGTGGAGGAATGTTCAACTATCTAGCTAGCTGGGTGGAGGAATGTTCAACTATCTAGCTAGCTGGGTGGAGGAATGTTCAACTATCTAGCTGGCTGGCTGGGTGGAGGAATGTTCAACTATCTAGCTGGCTGCCTGGGTAGAGGAATGTTCAACTATCTAGCTGGCTGGGTGGAGGAATGTTCAACTATCTAGCTGGCTGGGTGGGTGGAGGAATGTTCAACTATCTAGCTGGCTGGCTGGGAGGAAGAATGTTCAACTATCTAGCTGGCTGGTTGGCTGGAGGAATGTTCAACTATCTAGTTAGCTGGCTGGCTGGAGGAATGTTCAACTATCTAGCTAGCTGGGTGGAGGAATGTTCAGCTATCTAGCTAGCTGGGTGGAGGAATGTTCAACTATCTAGCTGGCTGGCTGGGTGGAGGAATGTTTAACTATCTAGCTTGCTGGCTGGCTGGGTGGAGGAATGTTTAACTATCTAGCTGGCTGGCTGGGTGGAGGAATGTTCAACTATGTAGCTGGCTGGCTGGCTGGGTGGAGGAATGTTCAACTATCTAGCTAGCTGGGTGGAGGAATATTCAGCTATCTAGCTAGCTGGGTGGAGGAATGTTCAACTATCTAGCTGGCTGGCTGGGTGGAGGAATGTTTAACTATCTAGCTGACTGGCTGGGTGGAGGAATGTTCAACTATCTAGCTGGCTGGCTGGCTGGGTGGAGGAATGTTCAACTATCTAGCTTGCTGGCTGGGTGGAGGAATGTTCAACTATTTAGTTAGTTGGGTGGAGGAATGTTCAACTATCTAGCTGGCTGGCTGGGTGGAGGAATGTTTAACTATCTAGCTGGCTGGCTGGGTGGAGGAATGTTTAACTATCTAGCTGGCTGGCTGGGTGGAGGAATGTTTAGCTATCTAGCTGGCTGGCTGGGTGGAGGAATGTTTAACTATCTAGCTGGCTGGCTGGGTGGAGGAATGTTTAACTATCTAGCTGGCTGGCTGGGTGGAGGAATGTTTAACTATCTAGCTGGCTGGCTGGGTGGAGGAATGTTTAACTATCTAGCTGGCTGGCTGGGTGGAGGAATGTTTAACTATCTAGCTGGCTGGCTGGGTGGAGGAATGTTTAACTATCTAGCTGGCTGGCTGGGTGGAGGAATGTTTAACTATCTAGCTGGCTGGCTGGGTGGAGGAATGTTTAACTATCTAGCTGGCTGGCTGGGTGGAGGAATGTTTAACTATCTAGCTGGCTGGCTGGGTGGAGGAATGTTTAACTATCTAGCTGGCTGGCTGGCTGGGTGGAGGAATGTTTAACTATCTAGCTGGCTGGCTGGCTGGGTGGAGGAATGTTTAACTATCTAGCTGGCTGGCTGGCTGGGTGGAGGAATGTTCAACTATCTAGCTGGCTGGCTGGGTGGAAGAATAAGGTTAAAAAATCAATAAAACAAACCTGCCTGAGGTCAACAACCAACTCATCATTGGTGTGGGCGTGCAACATTTACAGTGAGAGATCATGCTGGAACACCATCTAAGGGACGTCACACGGTCCGTAATACTTCGTAATGTGCGATAACATTTTAGAGGGCAACCATAGCACGCATTGATCTTCTCATTGACTTATTCACCTTCTCCTGGAACACGATGAGGTGGCGTTGTCCGCTACTTTGTGGTTCCGGTGTTCCTTTTAGTGCTACTTATTGCATGGTTCAGACAGACATAATGAACGATTCGGCCTTGCATGAATGATTGTCATGATTCCAACGTATTCAAAAATATAATCTCAAATAGGTAATTATTAATTAAAAGTTTATCATAATTGTGGGATAGATTACAGAGGTTCAACCGCAAATCTCCCATTCATTACACAAGCCTAATTTCTCGGAAAAAAATATTGGCAAAGACGGTAGCATGTTTTAGTGAGTTTATTCTATTAGTTGCAGTCAAGAACATTGCTCAACGAGACCCAACAACTCCACGCAGAGAACTGATATCATGCAAAGTGGTTGCAAGTTTTTGCGGAACGTCAAATTTTATTCTCATTCCCTTTTAGTCTATCGGGTTCTCGTTGTTTTCTTTCTTGCGAGTACATCGACCAGTAATTAGTTCATTTCATAGGCGTGATCTGATTATTCTCTGAATGTTGTCTGTATATAACAATTATCGAAACCACTCTACGGTTTCAATTGTGTACGTCACACCACGGTACTTTACATCACAGAGTTAAGAGCTTACTTAAGACGTTAAGTACACTAGTAAAAACACTTGCCCTTCAACCCCATCACATCACTCAGCCCGGCATAGTGCGACCCACTGCCTGTCACGTAATTTACGCTATATAAAAATAATTATAATTGGGCATTCCGTTTTGCCAAGCACAGCTCGCCTCTCAGAGTGTTAGCCGAGAGTTTCAACGGGAATATGTTCAGAGGACCCGGCCCCCCACAAGAGGAGCATCAGGAAGGCTTAGCCGTAGCGGCCGCACCGGGAAACACCAGCCAAGGAGGGCTGGGAGCGCGCCGGTGTTCACCACACAGCGACCAGACGCACACTGGCCCCTGTGCTCTCCTCTCTGGGTGCTGTAGGGGCTCCTCCCTTCCCACCCTCCTACACACATCCCTCCCATCCACCTTGCTTGACTCCTATCTTCCCTCCTCCTCCTCCTTCCTTGCCGGTCGCCCAAACACCACGGTTAGTAAAACTGGTTGACAGATAGACAGGACATCTGTCAGTCACTCTGACTGGTATATACAGAACGGATCTATTGTCTTTCCATTCACTAATCCTACTAATCCTTCTTAATCATTCTATCACACATCTGGTATCAAAATATAGAATATATATTGGATCATTTATGTATTAATTTCCAATCCATTGCCAGGCTTATCCATATCCTCATCTATCCATTGCCAGGTTTAGTCATACTTTCACCTATCCATTAAGAGACTTACTCATCCTATTACCAATTTTTAAAAACGTTTTAATATTCAACAAATTACTCATTCATCCATCCAAACCTTCATGTACCAATCAATCTATCTCTCCAATCCCCTTCACAACCTAATCAATGCAGGCACTCAAATCTTTCAGTAAATCACCAATCAAACTACAATAAATCCCTGCATCATTACATCCAGTCACTCGTCCATCCACACATCCCTTACCGATCCATCAGCCCATTCATCAACCCATCCACCCATCCATGAACCGATCCATCAGCCCATCTGATGGGCTGATGGATGGGTAATTTCCCACTTTTGAAACAATGTATCAAAGCGCAAGACAATGAGACGGCAGCCATCAGTTACCCCTCAAGACTAAGCTAAGCTGTCCTAACATGTCTGGGTCAAAGGTCAAAGGAAGGTTGAGTGGAATTATTTAAGCCTTCTGTACCTTCAAGACGTAAGTAACCTCAAACTAACACTTACTTTCCAGGAACGAGAATTGTGTTACATGGTTTTGCCTATTGAAAGTTTCTGTAACTCCAGGGCACTTATTTACTGCCAGGTGAACATTAACATCAGGTGAAAGGAAACGTTCCCCAAAGTCTCTGACCCGTCGCGTGAATCAGCCCCGGGACATGACCAGGGATGCATGAATATGAAAGCGTGAGACACATATGCACTGACCACTGAGCCACAGACATCATTACTGAATGAAAACTAAGAATATGCTGACAATTTTAAATACAAATAAAGATTTTTGTTTTGTTTATTATAACGCAGACAAGCACAAGCTTTTGTTCTCGTGCTGGGTGTTCATACTAGAACTTCCCTGTTGGGTGTTCAACCTCTGAGTCCTGCTGGGTGTTCAACCTCTGTCTCCTGCTGGGTGTTCAACCTCTGTCTCCTGCTGGGTGTTCAACCTCTGTCTCCTGCTGGGTGTTCAACCTCTGACTCCTGCTGGGTGTTCAACCTCTGAGTCCTGCTGGGTGTTCAACCTCTGTCTCCTGCTGGGTGTTCAACCTCTGTCTCCTGCTGGGTGTTCAACCTCTGTCTCCTGCTGGGTGTTCAACCTCTGTCTCCTGCTGGGTGTTACCTCTGTCTCCTGCTGGGTGTTCAACCTCTGTCTCCTGCTGGGTGTTCAACCTATGTCTCCTGCTGGGTGTTCAACCTCTGTCTCCTGCTGGGTGTTACCTCTGTCTCCTGCTGGGTGTTCAACCTCTGTCTCCTGCTGGGTGTTCACCCTCTGTCTCCTGCTGGGAGTTCAGCTTCTGGCTCCTGCTGGGTGTTCAGCTTCTGTCTCCTGCTGGGTGTTCAACCTCTGAGTCCTGCTGGGTGTTCAACCTCTGAGTCCTGCTGGGTGTTCAACCTCTGAGTCCTGCTGGGTGTTCAACCTCTGTCTCCTGCTGGGAATTCAACCTCTGACTCCTGCTGGGAGTTCAACCTTTGTCTCCTGCTGGGAGTTCAACCTTTGTCTCCTGCTGGGAATTCAACCTCTGACTCCTGCTGGGTGTTCAACCTCTGTCTCCTGCTGGGTGTTCAACCTCTGTCTCCTGCTGGGTGTTCAGCTTCTGTCTCCTGCTGGGTGTTCAACCTCTGTCTCCTGCTGGGTGTTCAACCTCTGACTCCTGCTGGGTGTTCAACCTCTGACTCCTGCTGGGTGTTCAACCTTTGTCTCCTGCTGGGTGTTCAACCTCTGTCTCCTGCTGGGTGTTCAACCTCTGTCTCCTGCTGGGTGTTACCTCTGTCTCCTGCTGGGTGTTCAGCTTCTGTCTCCTGCTGGGTGTTCAACTACTGACTCCTGCTGGGTGTTCAACTACTGACTCCTGCTGGGTGTTCCACCTCTGACTCCTGGTGGGTGTTCAACCTCTGTCTCCTGCTGGGTGTTCAGCTTCTGTCTCCTGCTGGGTGTTCAACCTCTGACTCCTGCTGGGTGTTCAACCTCTGTCTCCTGCTGGGTGTTCAGCTTCTGTCTCCTGCTGGGTGTTCAACCTCTGTCTCCTGCTGGGTGTTCAACATCTGTTTTCTTCTGGGTGTTCAACCTCTGACTCCTGCTGGGTGTTCAACCTCTGTCTCCTGCTGGGTGTTCAACCTCTGTCTCCTGCTGGGTGTTCAACCTCTGTCTCCTGCTGGGTGTTACCTCTGTCTCCTGCTGGGTGTTCAACTACTGACTCCTGCTGGGTGTTCCACCTCTGACTCCTGCTGGGTGTTCAACCTCTGTCTCCTGCTGGGTGTTCAGCTTCTGTCTCCTGCTGGGTGTTCAACCAATGACTCCTGCTGGGTGTTCAACCTCTGTCTCCTGCTGGGTGTTCAGCTTCTGTCTCCTGGTGGGTGTTCAACCTCTGTCTCCTGCTGGGTGTTCAGCTTCTGTCTCCTGCTGGGTGTTACCTCTGTCTCCTGCTGGGTGGTCAACCTCTGTCTCCTGCTGGGTGTTGAACCTCTGTCTCCTGCTGGGTGTTCAACCTCTGACTCCTGCTGGGTGTTCAACCTCTGTCTCCTGCTGGGTGTTCAACCTCTGACTCCTGCTGGGTGTTCAACCTCTGACTCCTGCTGGGTGTTCAACCTCTGACTCCTGCTGGGTGTTCAACCTCTGTCTCCTGCTGGGTGTTGAACCTCTGACTCCTGCTGGGTGTTACCTCTGTCTCCTGCTGGGTGTTCAACCTCTGACTCCTGCTGGGTGTTCAACTTCTGACTCCTGCTGGGTGTTCAACCTCTGTCTCCTGCTGGGTGTTCAACCTCTGTCTCCTGCTGGGTGTTCAACCTCTGACTCCTGCTGGGTGTTCAACCTCTGACTCCTGCTGGGTGTTCAACATCTGACTCCTGCTGGGTGTTCAACCTCTGTCTCCTGCTGGGTGTTCAACCTCTGACTCCTGCTGGGTGTTCAACCTCTGTCTCCTGCTGGGTGTTCAACCTCTGACTCCTGCTGGGTGTTCAACCTCTGTCTCCTGCTGGGTGTTCAACCTCTGACTCCTGCTGGGTGTTCAACCTCTGACTCCTGCTGGGTGTTCAACATCTGTTTTCTTCTGGGTGTTCAACCTCTGACTCCTGCTGGGTGTTCAACCTCTGTCTCCTGCTGGGTGTTCAACCTCTGACTCCTGCTGGGTGTTCAACCTCTGTCTCCTGCTGGGTGTTCAACCTCTGACTCCTGCTGGGTGTTCAACCTCTGTCTCCTGCTGGGTGTTCAACCTCTGACTCCTGCTGGGTGTTCAATCTCTGACTCCTGCTGGGTGTTCAACATCTGTTTTCTTCTGGGTGTTCAACCTCTGACTCCTGCTGGGTGTTCAACCTCTGTCTCCTGCTGGGTGTTCAGCTTCTGTCTCCTGCTGGGTGTTCAACCTTTGTCACCTGCTGGGTGTTCAACCTCTGTCTCCTGCTGGGTGTTATTCTCTTGCTGATAGTGCAACATTGTGTTATAAGACTTGACCTACTTGAGGAGATTGGTAGTATTAGGTGGAGAAGCAGGAGATAGGATACCACTTGATAAGCAGATGATAGAGTTCTGATGATGTTGGAGTGCAACCTGACTGAAATAGTATAGAGTGTAGGATTCATTATTATTATTATTTTTATATGTGTGTATGTATTGTGTATGTGCTTGGTCCAGTAAATGTATTCAAATTTGCTGGTGTTTGACCTTGTCCTAGTGAGGCTTCCTAGGAAGCAGAAAAGGAGGAGAGAGAGAGAACGAACCAAGAACCACAGCTGTGGACAGGGTAGACCGGAATAATCAATAAAACAAAGGGGATTGAGGAGATCATATCACATAAGGAGAGAGTGGGGAGTCACAGCGGCTCGAGTGGGTGTGTGCACGTGACAACGAGGTTAAGTATTGGAGCCGCATCCCCTAAAAGTGATGTTGTGCCACTCTTCAAGAGCCAGAAGCGCCCAGGGTGATCTCCTGGTAAAGTGTAAGCACTCTACCGAGTTTTGGGTTGGGTTGTCCATAAAGAAGGATCAACGACTCCACCCAACCGCGATAATAAATTGGGGGCCTGTCCGGGAGAGTGAACTGACACACCCACACCCTGTCCAAGAGTGGATTCGTACACCCCTTGTTGAAATAGATACAATGTGTGACCGCAGGGGTATATTCTCTCTATTGGGAAGACTCACAGGACAAGATGGATAAGGTATAAGCATTTGTGGAGTCAGGCAAGCCTGAGGACCTGGAATGTTGCACGAGGGATCAATTAAGACAAATAGCAGAAAAATGTGGCATTAGGTTGAAAGCATCTAAAGTAGCTGGGATGAAGGATGAGATCCTGAGGCAGTTAAGAGCCAGAAGTGAAGCGGCAGAACAAGGAGCCCAAAAAGGAGCTAAAAGTAGAAAGGAGGATGACAGGCAGGATGGAGTGAGATCCCAGGAATCGAGTAGGAGTAGTAAGAGTAGCTGCAGTAACAGGAACAGGCGTCTGGAAATGTTTCAGGCAGAGCTCCAGATGCAGCAACAAGGAGAGGACAAGGAGAGACAGTTCGAGCTGGAAAATATGAAATTAGAACTCCAGATGAAAAATGAAGCCGAGAAGGAAAAAGAGAAAACCAGACTGGAGGTAGAAAAAGAGAAAGCAAGACTAGAGATGGAGAAAGAAGAAAGAGAAAGCAAGACTAGAGGTCGATAAAGAAAAAGCCCAGGTCGAAAAAGAAAAAGCCCAGGTCGAAAAAGAAAAAGCCCAGGTCGAAAAAGAAAAAGCCCAGGTCGAAAAAGAAAAAGCCCAGGTCAAAAAAGAAAAAGAGAGAACAAAACAAATGCAGATAGAAGCGAATAGAACCTTGGCTGAACAAAGGATTGAACATGGGTTGCCAGAGAGCACCACCCAGGTATCACACTCACCAGATGTTAGGGTTAGGGAGAAGGACATTCCCTTGTTTGTTCCCGTAGAGGCGGAGAGCTTTTTTGAGCACTTTGAAAAGTTAGCCAGCATCAAGGAGTGGCCACAAGAGGAATGGGGCCAGCTGGTCCAGTTAAGATTGACCGGTGCAGCCAGGGAGGCATACACCCAATTGTCACTGGAAGAGTGCCAGGATTATGCCACAGTAAAGAGCAGCATACTGCGCTCGTTTCAGCTAACCTCAGATGCTTATAGGAAGCGCTTCAGAGAGATGGTGAAGGTTGGAGCATGTACTTTTGCTGAGACACCAAGGGATCTGGACAGACGATTCTAGAAATGGATTGAGGCTGCCGGAGTTAGATCTTACGCTGTCCTGAAGCAATTGATGATCATGGAAAAGTTCTTAGAAATGATGCATCCCAAAACAAAGTTCAAGATCCAAGAAGCAGGGGAAAAAGAAGGTGAAAGATGCCGCAGATATGATTACTGAAGCATACAAGAGCTTGAGGGAGAACAGAGTGAGAAGCGAGGCGAGACGCAGCAATAGCACACCCAGTGGAGTCTGGGGAGGAAGAAGTTTTGGGGGGCAGACAAGCAGACCAGCTAGTTTTAAGCCCCAGGAAGGAAAGTTGCCGAGTCTGCCTGCTGGAGGTAAGCAGGAAAATAAAAATGTGCAGAGGAGACAAGAGCCCAATAAAGCTCCACAGAGTACGAGTAGTACTTCTGGCCCGAGGAACTCCAACGAGTGGGCAGAGTCAGAGCCACTCAGGGGCGTATAGGAGATATTTCACCCAAATGAGGTGCTACAAGTGCAACAGATCGGGTCACATGATGCGCGATTGTCGGCAGGGCAAGAGAGTCGTGACCCTGACCATGTGTGATCCCCGGAAGAAGTTCGTTGATGCACAACAAGACAAACCACAGAAGGTAGATTTGATGAACGAGCGGCTTAGGCCGTTCATCAGAAAAGGTTGGGTCGGCATAGAGGGTCAACCCGAGGTGGAGGTTAGTATCCTCAGGGATACTGGAGCCAATCAAAGTTTGATTCTGTGAAAAGCTTATTCGGAAACGATCGACTGTTAGCTGGCAGTAGGAGGATAAAGGTATATGGGTTCTTGTCTAAGAGTGACATGCCCGTGTGTGCTGTCCAGTTAAAGTCAGATTATTTGTCGGCGGAGGTGATGTTGGGAGTGTGTGCCCCAACATACCTGTTCCAGGAGTCCAAGTGATACTGGGGAACGACTTGTGTGGGTCCAAGGTGTTGCCAGAGCTGATAGTAAAAGCTGTGCCGGAAGAGTACCTGAAGGATCGCAGTACGAGTGGAACACCGGACAAGGTAGATCTAGCCAGCATCCTCGAAGATGAAACAAGAGGACAATCAAGTCATTGTATACCTGGCCTGTGTGGTGACAGAGTCGGAAGTAGCCGCCGAGGAGTTGGCATGAAGATGATGTGGCAGTGTCGACTCCACCAAGGGAGGAGGTCAACGTGGACATGTCCGGGCTGTTCGGTGAAGATCCAGCTCAGAAGAATGAGGATTCAAGGAGACAGGAAGTGAAGATGACTCTACCTGAAAGGTTCAGCGTGAACCTTTCTGATTAGGGCTCAGAAAGAGGAGTTTATAGATCTAATCAGGGAGGCGAAAGAGGGAAACTCATGTCCGGAGTCCCCCGTGTATTACTACTTGGACGATGATGTACTAAAGAGGAAGTGGCAACCGGACAAAGCCGGCGCAGATAATGTATGGTTGGAGAAGCACCAAGTGTTAGTACCGAAGGAGTTTAGGGAAGCAGTGCTAGAACTAGCCCACTCCGTAGATATGGCAGGGCACTTAGGGGTGAAGAAGACCTTATATATGGTGCAGGAGCACCTCTACTGGCCGAATGTGTGGAAGGATGTAAAGAAGTATTGTAGGACGTTTGGCGTTCCAAAGTGCAAGTAAGCCGGCTCCGGCTATACCAAAGGCACCTTTAAAGCCCATACCGGCGTTTGGCGAGCCTTTTGAGAGAGTCTTGATAGACTGTGTAGGTCCGTTGCCAAGGACCAGAAGAGGCCACGATTATTTACTGACCATAATGTGCACAGCCACCCATTTCCCCAAAGCGATCCCCCTGAGAAAAGTGACGTCGAGAGCCGTTCTGGATAGACTACAGAACTACATTGCGTGGGTAGGAATGCCCAAGGTTATCCAGATGGACCAGGGGAGTATCTTCCAGTCGAAGTTGTTTAGGGAAACTGTGAAAGGATGGAGGGTAGAGCAAGTGCGCTCGTCACTGTATGACCCTCAGTCGCAGAGAGCGTTGGGGCGTTTTCATGGAACGCTAAAGAGCTTGTTGAGAATATACTGCGCTGAGGAAGAGAGTAGTTGGGACGAGGCATTACCATCCGTGTTGTTCCCCATCAGGGATGTAGTAGTAGAATTGCTCGGATTCACCCCATTTCAACTGGTGTACGGACAGTCCGTGAGGAGCCCAGTTGGTGCGCTGAAGGAGCAGCTCACCGTGGATAGGCCTAAGGTGGATGTGGGACAATATGTGAAAACTTTTAGAGAGCGATTCTCTAGGGCCAGAGATTTGGCCAAGGAAAATTTGAGAACGTCGCAGGCAGAGATGGTAAGATATCACGAGCAGGAGATTTCAAGAAGGAGATCAGGTGTTAGTCCTACTGCCGGTGAAAGGAAGTATATACGAGTCGAGATTTTGTGGACCATATACCATCCAGAAGGCGCTAGGGGATGTGAATTATGTAATCCATATGCCAGATCGTCCGAGGAAGTCACAGGTTTGCCACGTGAACATGATAAAGAGGTACTATGACAGAGATAAGCCTCTAGGCGAAGAACAGATGGAAACCCCATTGCAGGCGACTGTGCTTTGTGTGGGAGACGGCAAAGGAATAGAAGAGGAGAACTGTAAGTTAGAGAGGGCCGATGGCGCGAAGAAATCGAATACAGAAAGCCTGGCCAAGATAGGTGAGCGTCTGGGTCATTTGGAGGATGACCAACGCCAGGAACTAGTGGAGATCCTACGGAGGAATAAATTGTTATTCACAGACGTGCCCAGAAGACACCATGGAATGGTGCACGAAGTAAATGTAGGGAGTGCTCACCCCATCAAGCAGCACCCTTACAGAGTTAACCCGGAGAAAGCAGCGGCGATGAGAGCAGAAGTAAAGTGTCTGCTAGATAACGACTTGGCAGAGGTTAGCAACAGTGACTGGAGTTCGCCGTGCCTTCTCGTGAAGAAGAGTGATGGCACATACCGGTTCTGCACTGATTACAGGAAAGTGAATGCAGTCACAGTCGCTGACTCGTTCCCATACCTCGCATTGATGATTGCACAGATCGGATATAGTGCACGGTATGTCTCGAAAATACACCTGCTGAAGGAATACTACCAGATTCCCCTGTCCGAGGAGGCCAAGAGGATCTCAGCGTTCGTGACACCCGATGGCTTGTACCAATAGAAAGTAGTGCCATTCGGAATGAAGAATAGTGGTAGTTGTTTTCAACGAGTAATGAATCAGGTATTACAAGGCGCGAACGGATGTGCAGTGTACATCGATGATATTGTAGTGTTTGCTGATTCCTGGAAGGATCAAATGGATCGACATTTAGATTTGTTCGATCGATTCGAGAAGGCCAACATGACGATCAACTTAGCAAAAAGCGAGTTCGGGAGAGCCCGCCTGGAGTACCTTGGGTATATAACAGGGCAAGGCGAGGTTGCTCCGGTAAGAACAAAGGTGGAGGCCATTGACAATTTCCAGGTGCCCAGGAGTAAGAAAGAATTGTTGAGATAGCTCGGTATGATTGAATATTACCGGAAGTTCTGCGGAAATTTCTCCACCATAGCCGCAAACTCACCTAAGACGAGTTTGCTATCAAAGAACAGGAAGTGGGAGTGGAATGGAACAGCACAAGAAGCGTTTGAAAAGACCAAAAGACTGTTGACCGAGGCGCCTGTACTAGTGTCGCCAATTTTGGAGCACCATTTACGTTATTTGTAGATGCCAGTGATATAGGGGCTGGAGCTGTACTGACGCAGCAGTGATGGAATTTATCGACCTGTGTTCTTCTTTTCGAAGAAGTTCGTTAAGCACCAGAGGTCGTACAGTGCGGTCGAGAAAGAGACTTTGGCCCTGGTGATGGCATTGAAACATTTTGAAGTGTATGTGAGTGGGGAGGACACCCAGTGACGGTGTATACAGACCGTAATCCCCTAGTTTTCCTGAGAAAAATGAAGCATGCAAACCAGAGGTTAACCAGATGGTTTTTATTGCTCCAAGAGTATGTCCTGGTGATAACGCACATAAGGGGGGGGAGACAATGTAGTAGCTGATGTGTTATCTCGAGCCTAGCCACTAGAATAATTCTCAAAAACAAGGGGGAGGGAGTGTTATGATCTCAGGCAGCCGAAAAACGAGTCTCCCCTCTGAGAAATATTCTATCAAGCCTGACCTGACTAGGAGGTTGGAGATATACAGACATGAAGATTCATACGTAAAATAATTGGGTAAAGTCGCTAAGCACATGATATAAGGAAATGACTGGCTATGAGATGTGGATAATTTGCTGGAGGGGTGTAAGGCTCGCTTCTGGAGGGCTTTGACCCCCACTTGAGTACCAGACATCGTGAGGGAAAGCTGCGCTCCATTTGAGCTCCCATTGGAGAGGATCCCCTGTCCAATGGGAGAGGGGAGATATACATAGGAGAGGTATACCCCCTTGATGGGAATACCTTCAAGAGAAAGGATGTATGCAGATGTTCCAGCTGTGGAATCGAGCTGGGAACGTAGTGGTCTCAAGTCCTGGACGGCAAGAAGAGTTTGTTAAGCAGCCCAGAGACATTATCGTGGGCTGTGGGAGCACCCTGATCAGACTCTGTCAGAGGGAGAGCGCCCTCGACTAGACAATCTGTGGTAAGCACGATTTTAAGCCAGTTTTTAGTGATTACTTGTAGTTGGTCGTGTGCCCAGCGACAATACCGAATGTTTATTGATACGTTAGACATGTTTTAGTAAGGCAGGAAGCCTAAATTGTGGGGGAAAACCTGACTCCAATAACTAATAATTAAATATATACTTCGATAGCTATGAAGGACCACCACTTTTTGAGAAAAAGTGGAAAACAAAATAAAGCAATGGAAAAACTGATCCCAAGAACTAGTGTCCTATGGATCTTAGTGAAACTGTATTTCTGATATAAATGGAGTCATATTAACTTACACAAAATTGGGGGGGTTACATGCTAAAAGATTAATACATCCCTAGCATTATTCTGGTGCTGGTTCTTCACCAGAGTAAATAAAATATGAAAGTAAATAAGGTTGATTATATAATATTAATTAGAGGTAAATGCTCCTTAATATACTACTGAAATGTTGAACAGTATCAGTAAATCAATGGGTTAGTATAATTGATCTCTTTTAGAAATGACTACTGTAACTACAGAGTTATTGCTACAGATAAAAAAGGGACAGTTTAGCTGTAAATCTAGTGAGGTGTAATCAGTTGCTACGCTCCACCGACGACGTGTTGCATAGGGCAAATTGTTGCACGGAACGATGGGGAAGCCTAACACCTCGGTTGGCGTCGCCTTGGTACTGAAAGGCAATTTCATTGTAGAAATCTTCTACATAATAAGTAACTACAAATAAATCCTAAATTATGAGGAAATTTCTGTAGGAAATCTGTAGGAAATTTCAGCATATATCTGTGCAATTTATATTCAAGCACTGTAAATTTCTTCTATAGAGAAATAATAAAATAATCATCTTTTTAGATTGTAAATTTACTTGACACGTACGGGATTGTATTATTTGTTCTACGGCCTAACGACAACTAGCCTAAATGTTAATTGTGGCCACACAATAACAAAAAGGTAAACCTAGCTGCCGAGCCGCGTGTCCGTTGATGTGGAGACTTGAGCAATTCTTTGTCCTCCAGCTGCTGCTTGAAAGGCGTTGACTTTGGAATTGCTCATATGTTAGTCAGGGACACGGCTATTGTGCCAGATAACGTGGCACCGCTCTACTGGTCGTTGGAGTGAAATAAATGGGATCAAAACGTAGCTCTGCTACACGCTTTCAATGGCGTCCCTGTCGTGCTCTCTCGTTCTCTCGTGTCTAGTGACGCTCTCCCATCTTCCCCCTCTTCCTTATTGTGCATGCGCGGCTCTTGATAGACATCTTGAGCGTAAATGGATATGTATATATGGCAATTGACTAAGGAAGGAAGAGGTAATGACGAGTATTAAATTAAATTCTTCATGTTCTTCACATTAAATTCTTCTGTGATAAAATATAATATCTCGTAACATAAATTGACTTATTAAAGTTGTGCAGCCAATCGAGGAAATTAAAGTAAAATCATTTACAAAAAAGTAATTTCCTATAGAATGTTTGATATCAACTAAATAAGGGAGTTCCAGTAAGTAGTAGTATACCACGAAATTAAACTTATTAGTAAGTAACTATTTTTAGTAAAGGAAATGATAAACTGGACTCTTGCTATAAATCCAACTAAATGAGGAAAGAATTCATGTTACTGCCTGTCGTTCCTCACGTCGTCACTCTGACTAGGAAAAATCTGGCATAATGTGTAATTAAATCATGATAATGATTAAATCTACAAGTTAGTGATTTTAGTAACTGCTTGTGGTTAATACAAAGGTTGCATAAAATACAAAGATGTATAAAACTGTTGGTTATTTCCAACATAAATAAGAGGATGGAGATGAGAGAGACAGCTGGAGGGACGAGCAGCACGTCCTCTCCCGTGGACCACCTGAAGCCAACTAACTGGCGGGGGAGGACCCTCCCAGAGTGAGGAGCTGCCCGCCTTGCCAGGCGGAGCATAGACCAGCCCAAACGGGGGAGTCCACTCTCACAGTATGAAGAGATCAGAGATATGTTAGGTGTAAACATATTGTGTGGATTATTTCGCTTATGTGTTTAAGGGAAAACATTTTTGTTTGGCGTGTCAATGGGTTGGTGGTTTGTCTGGGGAAGAAGTTGGTGAGAACTTCGAAGCCAGCACAAAGGGAGTAGTTGATGAGACTCCAAGGTAATGGAAAGTACTGAGCTCTGTGGGAGAACAGCCATACAGTGAGGAAGAGAACCTCAAGCAGTGAGAAGAGGAGTAGTGGAATGAAGTTTCACAAGTTTTTGTGATACCAATGGTGAAGCACCATAGTTGCTCAAGGAAGACTTCATGGTGTAGCAGCCTGGAAGAGCTGCGGAGGATCCTGGTAGATAAACCCGGAAGAACCTGAAGATATCAGGGTAGTGAACTTCCAGTTGGTAGAGTGTTTGGTTGTCATTAGCGTGCAAGACGCAGTGAAAGGTGAGTGATTGTTTGCCATTTTTGTGCCAAGAAGTACTTATACTGAAGTATAGAGTTACAGTCAAAGGCTGGATTACCTACAGAAACATACATATGTGTTCTCGGACTGATAGGATGATCGATTGATCATTGTTGTATATCAAGGAACATTTATGTTATTGCATTCATACGCTGGTTTTCCTTGCACATGTTTATAGATATATATTCTCTTGCTGATAGTGCAACATTGTGGTATAAGACTTGACCTACTTGAGGAGGTTGGTAGCATTAGGTGGAGAAGCAGGAGTTAGGAGTGAGTAGAGTTAGCAGGAGTAGAGTAGCGTCGGGGCCTCGTAGCCTGGTGGATAGCGCGCAGGACTCGTAATTCTGTGGCGCGGGTTCGATTCCCGCACGAGGCAGAAACAAATGGGCAAAGTTTCTTTCACCCTGAATGCCCCTGTTACCTAGCAGTAAATAGGTACCTGGGAGTTAAGTCAGCTGTCACGGGCTGCTTCCTGGGGGTGGAGGCCTGGTCGAGGACCGGGCCGCGGGGACACTAAAGCCCCGAAATCATCTCAAGATAACCTCAAGATAGGATACCACTTGATAAGCAGATGATAGAGTTCTGATGGTGTTGGAGTGCAACCTGACTGAAGTAGTATTGAGTGTGGGATTCATTATTATTATTGTTATTTGTGAGTATGTATTGTGTATGTGCTTTGTCCAGTAAATGTATTCAAATTTGCTGGTGTTTGTCCTTGTCCTAGTGAGGCTTCCCAGGAAGTAGGAAAGAAGGAGAGAGAGAGAAAGAACCAAGAACCACAGCTGTGGACAGGGTAGACCGGAATAATCAATAAAACAAAGGGGATTGAGGAGATCATATCACATAAGGAGAGAGTGGGGAGTCACAGCGGCTCGAGTGGGTGTGTGCACGTGACAACGAGGCTAAGTATTGGAGCCGCATCCCCTAAACGTGTGACATTGAGCCCCTCTCCAAGAGCTAGAAGCGCCCAGGGTGATCTCCTGGTAAAGTATAAGCACTCTACCGAGTTTTGGGTTAGGTTGTCCATAAAGAAGGATCAACGACACCACCCAACCACGATAATAAATTGGGGGCCTGTCCGGGAGAGTTGAACTCCCTGCTGGGAGTTCAACCTCTGACTCCTGCTGGGTGTTAAACCTCTGACTCCTGCTGGGAGTTCAACCTCTGTCTCCTGCTGAGTGTTCAACATCTGACTCCTGCTGGGAGTTCAACCTCTGTCTCCTGCTGGGAGTTCAACCTCTGTCTCCTGCTGGGAGTTCAACCTCTGTCTCCTGCTGGGAGTTCAACCTCTGACTCCTGCTGGGAGTTCAACCTCTGACTCCTGCTGGGAGTTCAACCTCTGATTACTGCTGGAAGTTCAACCTCTGTCTCCTGCTGGGAGTTCAACCTCTGTCTCCTGCTGGGAGTTCAACCTCTGTCTCCTGCTGGGAGTTCAACCTCTGTCTCCTGCTGGGAGTTCAACCTCTGATTACTGCTGGGAGTTCAACCTCTGATTACTGCTGGAAGTTCAACCTCTGTCTCCTGCTGGGAGTTCAACCTCTGTCTCCTGCTGGGAGTTCAACCTCTGTCTCCTGCTGGGAATTCAACCTCTGTCTCCTGCTGGGAATTCAACCTCTGTCTCCTGCTGGGAATTCAACCTCTGTCTCCTGCTGGGAGTTCAACCTTTGTCTCCTGCTGGGAATTCAACCTCTGACTCCTGCTGGGAGTTCAACCTCTGTCGCCTGCTGGGAGTTCAACCTCTGTCTTCTGCTGGAAGTTCAACCTCTGTCTCCTGCTGGGAGTTCAACCTCTGTCTCCTGTTGGAAGTTCAACCTCTGTCTCCTGCTGGGAGTTCAACCTTTGTCTCCTGCTGGGAGTTCAACCTCTGTCTCCTGCTGGGAGTTCAACCTCTGACTCCTGCTGGGAGTTCAACCTCTGACTCCTGCTGGGAGTTCAACCTCTGATTACTGCTGGAAGTTCAACCTCTGTCTCCTGCTGGGAGTTCAACCTCTGTCTCCTGCTGGGAGTTCAACCTCTGTCTCCTGCTGGGAGTTCAACCTCTGTCTCCTGCTGGGAGTTCAACCTCTGTCTCCTGCTGGGAGTTCAACCTCTGTCTCCTGCTGGGAGTTCAACCTCTGATTACTGCTGGGAGTTCAACCTCTGATTACTGCTGGAAGTTCAACCTCTGTCTCCTGCTGGGAGTTCAACCTCTGTCTCCTGCTGGGAATTCAACCTCTGTCTCCTGCTGGGAATTCAACCTCTGTCTCCTGCTGGGAATTCAACCTCTGTCTCCTGCTGGGAGTTCAACCTCTGTCTCCTGCTGGGAATTCAACCTCTGACTCCTGCTGGGAGTTCAACCTTTGTCTCCTGCTGGGAGTTCAACCTTTGTCTCCTGCTGGGAATTCAACCTCTGACTCCTGCTGGGAGTTCAACCTCTGTCGCCTGCTGGGAGTTCAACCTCTGTCTTCTGCTGGAAGTTCAACCTCTGTCTCCTGCTGGGAGTTCAACCTTTGTCTCCTGTTGGAAGTTCAACCTCTGTCTCCTGCTGGGAGTTCAACCTTTGTCTCCTGCTGGGAGTTCAACCTTTGTCTCCTGCTGGGAATTCAACCTCTGACTCCTGCTCGAAGTTCAACCTCTGTCTCCTGCTGGGAGTACAACCTCTGACTTCTGCTGGAAGTTCAAACTCTGTCTCCTGCTGAGAGGTAAGATTTACAGTTCTCTCCTCAGACTTTCAATCTCTGCTTGCTGGGAGTTCATGAAAAGTCTAAACACACCCGGTGTCCTGAAAGTTCTTACTTCTAATTAAACACCCTATTTAAATTGCTTTTTCTTTCCTGAAGATCAACAATGGAAGGTCTCGGCGCCACACTTGAAGAGGTAACCGATGTATTTTGTTGCGTTGTTGCGTCAGAATTTGCATTTTGTCCACAAACATACAAAGAGGTAAACACGGGTGATCTCTGCCTTGTATAAAAATTCAATTTTTTATCTCCAATACGCGAATGTTTAGCGTATCTGAATTATTGGAAAATAAATGATTTACTATTTTTTTGTTTACATGTAATATTCAGCTTCTAATCTTGTAATTCTGGGATTTATTTGAATGGGGATAATTTTTTAAGCTATCCTTGGAGGATGTATCATTTTCAATACAGTTTGTTTATTTTTTATTTTGAGAATTGTTCAACGAGTTAGAATATAGTGGCGAGACTTGATGTTATGTACACTCACTGATAGTTTACTTTAATCGTGTAATATGATCAGGATTATAGTACCTGTATGTGGCTCTCAGCAGTGTAGTATGTTTCCTAGTTGTGTCCAGGACTAAAGTGTTCCTGCTAGTTGTGTCCAGGACTAAAGTGTTCCTGCTAGATGCGTCAGGGACTAAAGTGTTCCTGCTAGATGCGTCAGGGACTAAAGTGTTCCTGCTAGATGCGTCAAGGACTAAAGTGTTCCTGCTAGATGCGTCAGGGACTAAAGTGTTCCTGCTAGATGCGTCAGGGACTAAAGTGTTCCTGCTAGATGCGTCAGGGACAAAAGTGTTCCTGCTAGATGCGTCAGGGACTAAAGTGTTCCTGCTAGTTGTGTTCGGATTTTAAGTATTCCTACTAGTTGTATTTAGAGAAGTGTACCTACTGCTTATGGTCACGACTTAGGTATTCTTGGTGGTAGTGTCCAGGACTAAAGTATAACTACTGGTTGTGTTCTTGACAAAAGTATACTCGCTGACTGGCCAGTATCATCCTGTTATTGTCATAATGACTCTCCAGAGAACAATTACCTCTAAGCCCAACACCAAACCAAGAGCTCATTTTAAAACGATCCTCCCCCCCCCCTTGAGCACAGTCAGCCAAGCAATTAGCGTCCAGGACCTAGATTCAGGAAGCTCTGTGTATTTCTTCGTAAGTGGGTTTGATACGAAGGTTCCTAAGTGCGCCCTAAGAAGATGCTTAGGTGCGATTCAATAAGGTATACTTAGGAAGAAAAATTGTTGGTTCACCTGCGTGCCGATAGAGGTCACTACTGTGTTTCGTTTGGCCAATCAGAGAGCAGCAACATTCTTCATATTGAAGATTTAGCGCTGGCTTATCGCAGCTCTACTGCCTCCTATTTACGTCGAATTTTCTTATAAAATTAGTATATTCCGAAGTAAAACAATGTTTTTTCAACTTCTACAGCCAGCACCGACATTGTAGTAAACAAATATGTTACATTTGTTGTTTACCTACGTAATTCTAAAAGATACTGTGTAGCTGTCCTTGTTGCTCGGAAGATGCGCTGACAATTATTGTATATATTTACTGAATTTACCCAAGGGCCACTAACTATCTAGTGACCTCGAAGAGGACAGAAAGCCGGCGGCTTGTTGAAGGGCCCGCCAATTGTCTTAATTATATTTTTTAGCTGGAATTTGGCATTTACGGCTTCAGCGGGTAGGCGGTTCCATGGGTTTATAGCCCTCTTGGAAAAAAAACATCTGTTTTCAGTCCTACTTGAGAGAACATACTCTCCAACACTATATCTGTGATTGTCCTGTTATCAGTGACTTCATACCAAATGGTATGAGGTATTTTGAGCTCTGTACTTACTTCATACACTCAGGAATATTGGAAGATATTCTTGTGCTGCACCCAGATTTTGCCAGTGGAGGCTAATAGATCAGCATTAAGTATTTTGTTCTCTCCTAATTCCATGTATGACTGGCCATCCTGTGAGGTGAGCTTGTAGCTGGTTTTTTATCTACACTGTGTGGTCCTTTATACAGAATAGGGAAGCACCACATTGCTATGTATACCTAAACATGTTTAAAAATACATTGTTTGAGAGGAGTTTTGTAGAAACTGGTAAGAGTAATTATAATATAATGTTTCCATGATTCAGTGCTTACCTCTTGTGAAAATTGCTTAGAGTTGTTTAGTCAGAGTTGATTTGTTTTTTGTATTGAGGCTGGTATTTTCTAAATTGATTCCATGTACAGTATGTCTAACCATCCTGTGAGATGGGAGTATTAGATAAACTTATAGCTAGTTTTTTATCTACACTGTGTAATATTCCATATAGAATAGGGTAGCAGCACATTGCTGTGTATACGTAATCTTCTTAATAAAAAAAATCAAGACAAATACAGTACTGTATTATCCTTATTAAATCATGTTGACCATGCATCATTAAGATCTCATGTTGATATGTAATACAAGTCATATTTCTTTTGAACTGCTAATCCATGCTAATCATTCATTAAATTGTGCATTATGTCTCAATTTTTCACTTCCTTGGATATACTGTACAGTACAAAAAGATAGGATAAAAATAAACCAGTAATATTTCTTTCATTATATTTTTCATTTAAATAACTGCATCAATATTTTTACAGCTGACAGGATTTGTTTTACCATACAGGTGCATTATTTGTTAAAAAAAATTTGGTTTATTGTTACACACAATGGTGCTACATAGCCTTCCCAGCTTGGTGCCTTCTTTTAATACTTACTGATTAAAAAATAAATAATAAATACATTTTATTCAGGAAAAGTACATACAGTTGATTTACAAACATAATGTTGGATTTATAGACAGAGCTAGTACATACAATACCTAAAGCCACTAATACTCATAGCATTTCGGGCAAGGTGTGGGGGAAAAAACACAGACTAAAACTTAGTAATCGGGATTAGGTATAAATTGTGTTGAAAGAAGGAATAAAAAATACAAAAAGGGGGGTTAGCATAGCATAACTCAGCAATTGCACATGTTGGTGAACAGCGTTGTTTAAAAAATAGCAAGACATGGGTTGACATTTAGGAGGTAAGTTAGGTTACATGGAGTTAATTAGGCAGTACTTGGTTTAACTCTTAAACTGGTTGAGAGAGGTACAGCCTTTGACATGATTCGGGAGGTCATTCCACATTCTGGGTCCCTTGATTTGTAGAGCACTTCTAGTTTGGTTACACACAGCCAAATTGAGTAACAGGAAGGACACAAATTTGTTCCATGCTAAATGTAGAGGAATCAGCTGAGTATTCCTCAAATAAAATAAGTTGCCTCAGCTTATAAGGTAAATAAAATAAGCATTTCTCAAATAAGTAGCTGCCTCACCTCACTGCCTTGCTACATAGCCTTCCCGGCATGGTGCCTTCTTTTGATAATTACTTGTTCCACACCCAAATTGTATAACAGGAAGAGGTTTTGGACCCCTACTTCCCTCTCTCTTTTTTAATAATCTACAGTATATAGTCATAATTATAGCTTTAAGTATTCAATGAATAAAGTTTGTGACATTTTTACCCTTCTCCTTACCTAACATCATTTGTGCAGCATATTTTTATTTTATGTCTCACCCAGATTTAATTTCAAAATAAAACCAAACTAAATAAATTCGAAATGGGTATGTATAGCTAAGGTACACCCTTACTACTAGGTGAACAGGGGCATTTGGTGATAGTAAATGATCCCATCAGGCAGGGCTCATCACCTTCTCTCATATTTCATGTTCACCAGTGTTTATTTACTTAATAACTACTGGTATAATATCTTGCTATTATAAAACTAATTCTACTATCATCAAACACCTATTTACTTCAAGTTTCAAGCAGAGAATGCATATATAACTAACACGAAGGATTCCTCTTCACTAGATTCACCACCTATAATATTTTGGTCATGTTCCAATATCATAAATCGATCCCAGTGTTATGTAGTAGAGAAAAAATGACTTATATCCAGTTTACGTAAAGCTACGAGTGGTCGAAACCACACTTAAATCCCGGAATGAACTTACGAAGGTTTTTCCACTTAGGGTACCTACTTGAATACGGACCTAGCCGCCACGAAGGCGCTAAGAAGGAATTCGCTCTTAGCTAAGAGGAAAAACCTTCGTAAGTACCTTCCTGAATCCGGCCCCTGATCCAGCAGTTACTACTGGGAGAGGCGATACGAGTGTGATCCAGTCAACCCGTCCTGCTACTGCTGAGGGTTGAGAATAATAAACTGTTGCCTGTGGAGGGAGGTGTTCTCTCCCTTTAGCGAATTCTAACGATTTGTGACTGGTAAAAAAAAAAGGCGTCTTTTGCCAAAGCAGAAACGTTCGAGCCTAAGCAACTCGCCTGATAACTGGAAGCAGATTCCAAGAAAACATCAGAATAATTTGCATTAATTTTTAATGAACTCCGGGAATTTTGACTGACTAGTCGATTGCGGTAACACTGTGATGCATGAGATGAGAGGACAGGCTGATCTACTACACCACTGTAATCCTCCTTAGGATTAATATAATACACTATACCTCTGGCTGTCCTGCTTCAGGTTCACTGCACCACTGGTTGTCCGGCTGTAGAGTAATCATCGTACTATTTACAAGTAGAAAAGTACAACTTTTGTACACTAAATTGTGTTCGCTTGCGCCTCTTATCTCTACTCAACTACTCCTTATCAATGAGAAAGTCAGTAGGAGCGATAAGAAGGATTCGAACCCGCACACTTGATACTCCCTAGCACACTCCCAAGACCACTACACCACGACATGCCAAAAAGCAATGATGCAGTGTATTAGTACAAAAAATAGTGGTAAAATGGGTTACATACAAACTTCATAATAGGAAAAGTAATAAAGATAATCTATTTTGTCCAAGTAAACACGAGACACGTGGAACGCCTGCGGTCATGGGTGGTCGTATAATGCTGTATAGGAAAGCAGTTGAAGCTCCGAACCTATATTCCACATCTCAGCTTGTAATATGCTGAGAGCTGGTAGAGTCCCCATGACCAAGGAGCTGAGGACAAAACCAAGACTTCGTGACCAGTGACCTCATAACCAAGGACTTCGTGACCAGTGACCTCATAACCAAGGACTTCGTGACCAGTGACCTCATAACCAAGGACTTCTTGACCAGTGACCTCATAACCAAGGACTTCGTGACCAGTGACCTCATAACCAAGGACTTCGTGACCAGTGACCTCATAACCAAGGACTTCGTGACCAGTGACCTCATAACCAATTACTTCGTGACCAGTGACCTCATAACCAAGGACTTCGTAACCAGTGACCTCATAACCAAGGACTTCGTGACCAGGGACCTCATTACCAAGGACTTCGTGACCAGTGACCTCATAACCAAGGACTTCGTGACCAGTGACCTCATTACCAAGGACTTCCTGACTAGGGACCTCATAACCAAGGACTTCGTGACCAGTGACCTCATAACCAAGGACGTCGTGACCAGTGACCTCATAACCAAGGACTTCGTGACCAGTGACCTCATTACCAAGGACTTCGTGACCAGTGACCTCATTACCAAGGACTTCGTGACCAGTGACCTCATAACCAAGGACTTCGTGACCAGGGACCTCATTACCAAGGACTTCGTGACCAGGGACCTCATTACCAAGGACTTCGTGACCAGTGACCTCATAACCAAGGACTTCGTGACCAGTGACCTCATAACCAAGGACTTCGTGACCAGTGACCTCATAACCAAGGACTTCGTGACCAGTGACCTCATAACCAAGGACTTCGTGACCAGGGACCTCATTACCAAGGACTTCGTGACCAGTGACCTCATAACCAAGGACTTCGTGACCAGTGACCTCATAACCAAAGACTTCGTGACCAGTGACCTCATTACCAAGGACTTCCTGACTAGGGACCTCATTACCAAGGACGTCCTGACCAGGGACCTCATTACCAAGGACGTCCTGACCAGGGACCTCATTACCATGGACTTTGTGACCAGGGACCTCATTACCAAGGACTTCCTGACCAGAGACCTCATTACCAAAGACGTCCTGACCAGGGATCTCATTACCAAGGACTTCCTGACTAGGGACCTCATTACCAAGGACTTCCTGACCAGGGACCTCATTACCAAGGACTTCCTGATCAGGGACCTCATTACCAAGGACTTCCTGACCAGGGACCTCATTACCAAGGACTTCCTGACCATGGACCTCATTACCAAGGACTTCCTGACCAAGGACCTCATTACCAAGGACGTCCTGACCAGGGACCTCATTACCAAGGACGTCCTGACCAGGGACCTCATTACCAAGGACGTCCTGACCAGGGACCTCATTACCAAGGACTTGTGGCTAAGGTGCTCAAGACCAAGGCCTTATTCACAACGACATTAGGTTCAGGACTACATTAACAGCGTTATCAGGACCAGAAACCTGATGACTAAGGCCTAATTATCAGGGACCACAGGGTCAAGAACCTCAGGATCAAGGTTTCATAACCAGAGACCTCAAAACCACAAAGTAGGAAACTCCTTATGCGTTTTAAAATTACACTGGAACAAACACTACTTCCCTAAGCATTCCAAGGAACTCTACAAAATTTTAAAGAGATGAATGGCCCTTAAACTACTCTAATGTACAGATGAACTGCAGGATTTTCGAGTATCCTAAAAAAATTGTTATTCAAAATAGTGATAATACTAAAACACTCACACACGTGTGTGATAAATTCCAAAAAACTCGCCCTTTCTTAAATATAATCTAGATCCCTCAAATTTCATTCACAATAGACAAACATTAGTTTGTAACACTGTCTTCTTGTTTTTGAAAGGCTCGAAACATGTATATACTTCCATATTCAGCCGCTGATCTCTGGCATTATACAAGAACTTTTGCCTTACCACGTGAAGTTTAGAAGTAAAACAGTCAGTTCGGACTCTCTCATGCAAAGTTGGCAAAGACTTTGAAGGACTCCCGAGTGCACTTGGAAAGGGAAAACTTGAGATCATTTTTAGGATGGACATCTGAAGAACATTTTGTGGGTGGGTGTTTTGAATGCACTTTTGGAAGACATCTTGAGAACAGTTTTTGGATATTAATTTTGAAACATATTCAGACGAAAAAAATATCGAGTGCATTTTACCGAAGAGTATCTCAAGAATATTTGGAGTGGATTTGGAGATATTTGGAGAATATTTGAAATATTTGGAGATCGAGGAAGGTCTGCTTGAGGTTAGACAGAACTAGACAGTAAATTTGCAAACGAAATTTAGACCCCTACGTCTGGAAATAAAATTGAAAGAGTAATGTTACAGTAATTATCCAGAGATGAAAGTACAGCCTCTCAGAGCAGCACATAGGCCTCTATCCATCAATATAAACGCTGGATCCCCGTCAAGTCCCTATCCTTCTCACAAAGCTCGTAACGTTGTATAGACTGACGGACATCTTAAGAATCTATTCACCTACGATAGAACACATCAGAGTCAACGTAAACGTAACTTGCTCATGAAGTCAGAATTCTGAGAGGCATTCAGCGTTGCCTTCAAGGAATGTCAATCGAACCCAGCAACTCTACAGTGGAGACTGCGTGATCAACATGCAAATTCACCCCTGTGCCACTTCAGGCACTCTCATCCTCGTCGATTTCTGCCAGTAAATTAGCAGAGAAGATCAATCACTCCAGCGCGTGAAAGACGCAATTGTTGCTCCAGATCCGAAGTTAAGTGAATGGGATGCGCTGGAATACTAGTGTGTACCTTCACCCCGATCACAGTTCCCAAGAGATCAACAACAGCAGAAAATGGGTGATAAAATATTGCAAAAAAATAGCCTTAATATTGCTTCAAAATGCATCTAAGATGATTTCATGTTTCCTCTTAACAGCTTAAGCTTCATATACTAGGAACAGCATTTGAAAAATCCCCATCTCCATAACAGCCAGCTGTACTTGCCCATTACGCTCTGGTTACTTGCCCATTACGCTCTGGGTACTTGCCCACTACGCTCTAGTTGCTTGCCCACTACGCTCTAGTTGCTTGCCCACTACGCTCTAGTTGGTTGCCCACTACGCTCTAGTTGCTTGCCCACTACGCTCTAGTTGCTTGCCTACTACGCTCTAGTTGCTTGCCCACTACGCTCTAGTTGCTTGCCCACTACGCTCTAGTTGGTTGCCCACTACGCTCTAGTTGCTTGCCCACTACGCTCTAGTTGCTTGCCTACTACGCTCTAGTTGCTTGCCCACTACGCTCTAGTTGCTTGCCCACTACGCTCTAGTTGCTTGCCCACTACGCTCTAGTTACTTGCCCACTAGGCTCTAGTTGCTTGCCCACTACGCTCTAGTTGCTTGCCCACTACGCTCTAGTTGCTTGCCCACTACGCTCTAGTTGCTTGCCCACTACGCTCTAGTTACTTGCCCACTACGCTCTAGTTGCTTGCCCACTACGCTCTAGTTGCTTGCCTACTACGCTCTAGTTGCTTGCCCACTACGCTCTAGATGCTTGCCCACTACGCTCTAGTTGCTTGCCCACTACACTCTGGTTGCTTGCCCACTACGCTCTGGTTACTTGCCCACTACGCTCTAGTTGCTTGCCCACTACGCTCTAGTTGCTTGCCCACTACGCTCTAGTTGCTTGCCCACTACGCTCTAGTTGCTTGCCCACTACGCTCTAGTTGCTTGCCCACTACGCTCTGGTTTCTGGCCCATTAAGCTCTGGGTACTTGCCCATTACGCTCTTGTTACTTGCCCATTAAGCTCTAGTTACTTGCCCATTACGCTCTGGGTACTTGCCCATTACACTCTGGGTACTTGCTCATTACGCTCTGGTTATTTGCCCATTACGCTCTGGGTACTTGCCCATTACACTCTGGGTACTTGCCCATTACACTCTGGGTACTTGCCCATTACGCTCTGGGTACTTGCCCATTACGCTCTGGGTACTTGCCCATTACGCTCTGGGTACTTGCCCATTACGCTCTGGTTACTTGCCCATTACGCTCTGGTTACTTACCCATTACGCTCTGGTTACTTGCCCATTACGCTCTGGGTACTTGCCCATTACGCTCTGGGTACTTGCCCATTACGCTCTGGGTACTTGCCCATTACGCTCTGGTTACTTGCCCATTACGCTCTGGGTACTTGCCCATTACGCTCTGGTTACTTGCCCATTACGCTCTGGTTACTTACCCATTACGCACTGGGTACTTGCCCATTAAGCTCTAGCTACTTACCCATTACGCTCTGGGTACTTGCCCATTACGCTCTGGTTACTTGCCCATTACGCTCTGGTTACTTACCCATTACGCACTGGGTATCTGCCCATTAAGCTCTAGCTACTTACCCATTACGCTCTGGGTACTTGCCCATTACGCTCTGGTTACTTGCTCATTACGCTCTGGTTACTTACCCATTACGCACTGGGTACTTGCCCATTACACTCTGGTTACTTACCCATTACACTCTGGGTACTTGCCCATTACGCTCTGGGTACTTACCCATTACGCTCTAGTTACTTGCCCATTACGCTCTGGGTACTTGCCCATTACGCTCTGGGTACTTGCCCATTACGCTCTGAGTACTTGCCCATTACGCTCTAGTTACTTGCCCATTACGCTCTGGGTACTTGCCCATTACGCTCTGGGTACTTGCCCATTACGCTCTAGTTACTTGCCTATTACGCTCTAGTTACTTGCCCATTACGCTCTGGGTACTTGCCCATTACGCTCTAGTTACTTGCCCATTACGCTCTGGGTACTTGCCCATTACGCTCTAGTTACTTGCCCATTACGCTCTGGGTACTGTATATCCCTTTGCCTCGTCGCCCCTATCATCATGGAACCCGTGTGTATCCGCGACACAGCGCGGGCAGGTCACTACAACCACCTAAGGAAACCACCAACTACTTAATAAGAAAATTTTACAAAATATGAAGATGTCAGTATCATCACAAATAAGAAGCTTCGCTACAGGTGTCGGCCCGGCACACAGAGAAGGAAGGCAAGCTGTGGGTTAATGCTTGCCCCGCCACACTGGCCAGGTCTCACCGTGACCACACTGGCCAGGTCTCACCGTGACCACACTGGCCAGGTCTCACCGTGACCACACTGGCCAGGTCTCACCGTGACCACACTGGCCAGGTCTCACCGTGACCACACTGGCCAGGTCTCACCGTGACCACACTGGCCAGGTCTCACCGTGACCACACTGGCCAGGTCCCACCTTGACCACACTGGCCAGGTCTCACCGTGACCACACTAGCCCGGTCCCACCTTGACCACACTGGCCAGGTCTCACCGTGACCACACTAGCCTGGTCCCACCTTGACCACACGGGCCAGGTCCCACCTTGACCACACTGGCCAGGTCGCACCTTGACCACACGGGCCAGGTCCCACCTTGACCACACTGGCCAGGTCGCACCTTGACCACACAGGCCAGGTCTCACCGTGACCACACTGGCCAGGTCCCACCTTGACCACACTGGCCAGGTCCCACCTTGACCACACTGGCCAGGTCCCACCTTGACCACATTGGCCAGGTCCCACCTTGACCACACCACATCTAGTGCGGCGATTCGTCAGGAAGGTGAAATTATGTGTTAAATAGCTAAAAGACTCACATTGTTACTGCCTTGTTCTTATATGTTTGGGGTCCTTAGTCTCTCGGGTTAAATGTATGCTCGAGATTATACACCACACCCAACCACCACACCCATCCACCACACCCAACCACCACACCCAACCACCACACCCAACCACCACACCCAATTACCCACCACCACACCCAAACAACCTCCACCTCACCTTTTTTTAAATCTAGAAAAAACTCCTTTATGTCTTTGATTCATAAAATAGAACATAATTACCTTTTTATTAAAATACTAGCAGTACCCGGCCACACGTTGCTGTAGCTCAACAACGCATGTACGTTACTGAGCCACAGCAACCATCCCCTGTCTCCCAGTCCTGCCTACCATTCCCCTCTCCTCCCCGTCCCCTCGTCCTCCCAACCATTCCCCACTCCCCTGTCCCCTCGTCCTACCCACCATTCGCCCTCTTCCCCGTCCCTTTGTCCTCCCCACCGTCTCCCACTCCCCTATTCCCTCGTCCTCCCTACCATTCCCCCCTCCCCCTATCCAATACTCCCCTGCCCCCTTGTTTTCCCCACCATTCGCCATTCCCCTGTCCCCTCGTTCCCACCATCCCCCACTCACGTCCCCTCGTCCTCCCCATCATTCCCCACTCCCTTGTCCAATACATTCCCAAATGATCTGATGTTCCCATCAGAAAATTGCGAACATCAAATGATCTGATGGTCCCTTCACTGAAATATAAGGAAAACAGTTAACATCGAAAGGAAAACAATACAAAAAATATATATATACTGAAAAAATGAACGGTATGGTAAAAAGACAGCTCAATTCCTATGCAATGTCACACAAAATAATTAAATCAAAATGAAAATAAATCGACATCTATTAAAACTCAATTTGTCAAGGTAATCCGAAACATTGAAATGTAATCCTAACATCTATAGTATTGCGTGTGCTGCTCTTATGTGCAGCAGATGGTGCTGTTTTTCAAAAAGCTTGTTTTTACCTTTCACAGGTGTGACATTTATACTTGTACTCACGAATTGAACTGTATGGTAAAAAACACAGCTCAATTCCAATGCAATGTTAAACAAAATAATTAAATCAAAATGAAAATATATCGAAATCTATGAAAATTCAATTTATAAATTCAAATGGAAACATTGAAACGGAATCGTAAAATATTTAGTATGGCATGTGTTGCTATTATGTGCACCAGATGGCACTGTTTAAAAACAATGTTTTTACCTGTCACAGGTGTGCCATCTATATAGTAGGTATATAAAAAACCGTGCCTATTGAAATTCAACGTTGATTAAAAATTTCAAAGAAATCAGTGAAGAACTTTCATAGATTACAGCGTGTGATGGTCTTACGTCCAACAGAAAGTGCTGTTTTTCTAAAAAAGCATGTTTTTTTCCTGTCACAGTTGAGGCATGCATATAGTAGGTATATAAAAACACGCGCCTATTCGAATGCAACGTTGTGTCAAAATTTCAAAGCAATCGGTAAAGAGGTTTCGAAGATTTCCCTCACATGAAAAACAGTTTTTTTTAAAGCATGTTTTTTCCCATCACATACGTGATATGTATATAGTATGTATATAAAAACCCGCTCGGATGCAAATGGAACGTTGCGTAAAAATTTCAAAGCAATCGGCGAAGAAGTACTCCTTCCTTTTCTTGACGTTCATGTTCACAGCTCTGTGTCTGGGTTCTCTTTCTCTGTCTACCGTAAACCCACGCATAGTGGCATGTACATTCACTTCTTTTCCTACCATCCTCCTTCTGTTAAGAAAAGTGTCCTCGTCTCTCTCTTCCTCCGCGCTCTACGCATCAGCGACCCTCAGTTTCTTGATTCTGAAATTGCCTTTATCTACAAATCATTCTCTCGCCTTGGTTACCCTTTGCATTTCATCAACTGTGCCTACTCTCAAGCTAAACGATTTTTTTTTTCATCCTAAACCTGCTTCCAACACTAGTAGCACTGAACTATGCCTTCCCTTCATATCTGAACTCAAAACTTTTACCAATACCTTTCGTCCTCTTGATATTAAACTTGCCTTTCGACAAACTAACACACTTCGTAGCAATCTAGTTCACACTGCTCCTCCTGCCTCTAATGCTGCTGGTGTCTACTCTATTTCCTGTTCGTCTTGTCCTCTCCAATACTTTAGCGAAACTGGCCGTACACTGAATGACAGACTTAAAGAACACAAGAGAAGTGATAAGTCTGCAGACACTAACAATGCTCTCTTCTGCCATGTGAGGGATTCAAATCATCCCATTGATTGGTCTTCCTCCAAAACAATCTTTCCTGCCTCTACTCTACACAGACGCCGTCTTGTTGAATCGGCTCTAATACACAATGTACCCAACATGAACTTTAGTCCTGGCTTTGTTGCTGTGGACTCTTCCCTTTCACAGTATATACTCAAATGCTCTAATCTTTCTAACAAACGTGACCTAACATAAGTCTACCCATTCCATTTATCTTTCTTTCTCTTTCCTTTTCTTTTTCTCTTCTCCCTTTTTCAGTTCATTGTCTTCTCCTACGCTCCCTTGCTATCTTCTTCTTATTCCTATCTCCTTCTCATTCGGTGGTTATAATAGGAGCTGCCTCGTATGACCCAATAGGCCCTGTGCAGCTCTAATTATTACTATTCCCTCTACTACACCTTACTTTGCTCAGCTCTCTCTGGCCTATTTATTGCCTGTTTCTACTTCCTCATCACAATCGACTTGAGAATGGTCCAGGACGGACCGAAACGTCGTCGTCCCTTCACCTTCTAGTGTGTAGTCTGGTCAACATACTTTAGCCACGTTATTGTGACTCATCGCCTGCATCGGTGAAGAACTTTCAGAGATTAGCGGTTATGCACAAACGAACATTTCCTTTTTTATTTATATAGATATATAGATAAATAGATGTGATACCTAGTTGTGCTAGGGAATTCCCTGTCTCCCTCTCAACACATCTCCTACATAAACCATCTCCCACTCACCCCATTTCTCACTCAACCAATCTCTCACTCAACCCATCTCTCACTCAACCCATTTCCCATTCAACGAACCATTGTCTTCCTTTCTACACCCCTCTCTCCCTCCCCACAGTTCATCATCTTCCCTACGCCTCCCTCGAATCTCTTCTACACACACCCTCCCCCTATCCCCATATCCTCGCTCACATTCCCTCTCCTCTCTACAACCCCTCCCCCTCTATTGCTCGCTGCCCCTTTCCCACTTTCTCCACATTCCCTCCCCATATCACACACACACACACACACACACACACACACACACACACACACACACACACACACACACACACACACACACACACACACACACAAGTTTACCCCCTGTCTCTCCCAACATTAAACACTTTACCCCTACACTATCTCCTTTACTTTAACCAAAAACGTGTGCCATAATAAATGCTGGAGCTTATAGCCTTTTATTCCACCCGTCTTTTCACCATCGCCTGACCAATGATAACGTTTTCCTTCATATCTTCGAACTTATTCGCTGTGTATATAATGAAACTCAGTAATCCCACCACAATGTTTACATTTCCTCTGTGATATTGATGCATTCCCGTTGTTTAGTCATATCTCTCCTCGCGCGGCACTCGTCACAGGGAGGAATGTTCATATTTTTTGTCCTCAACTGACTTACACACTGAGCTCTAACTTTCGTTGCTGGAAGAGTACTCTTACTCTCTCTGTAACATTCCTCGCTGTGCTCCAGCTCCCAGTGCTAGATCTCGTAGTCTTTTCCCTCTTAGAAACTTTACTCTGTGTGTTCATACTCTCAGGGTTCTTACTATCTGTTCTCTTGTTTCCTGTGTCCCAACACACAGTGTCCCAACTCACAGTGTACCAACTCACAGTGTGCCAACTCACAGTTGTCCCAACACAGTGTCCCAACTCACAGTTGTCCCAACACACAGTGTCCCAACTCACAGTGTCCCAACACAGTGTCCCAACTCACAGTGTCAAAACATAGTGTCCCAACTCACAGTGTGCCAACTCACAATGTCCCAACTCACAGTGTGCCAACTCACAATGTCCCAACTCACAGTGTGCCAACTCACAATGTCCTAACTCACAGTGGCCCAACACACAGTGTCCCAACTTACAGTGGCCCAACACACAGTGTCCCAACTAACAGTGTCCCAACACACAATGTGCCAACACAGTGTCCCAACTCACAGTGTCGTACTCACAGTGTCCCAACACAGTGTCCCAATTGTGTCCCAACTCACAGTGTCGTAATCACAGTGTCCCAACACAGTGTCCCAACTCACATTGTCCGTACTCACAGTGGCCCAAAACACAGTGTCCCAACACAGTGTCCCAACTTACAGTGTCCCAACACAGTGTCCCAACTCACAGTGTCAAAACATAGTGTCCCAACTCACAGTGTGCCAACTCACAATGTCCCAACTCAGAGTGTGCCAACTCACAATGTCCTAACTCACAGTGGCCCAACACACAGTGTCCCAACTAACAGTGTCCCAACACACAATGTGCCAACACAGTGTCCCAACTCACAGTGTCGTACTCACAGTGTCCCAACTCACAGTGTCGTACTCACAGTGTCCCAACTCACAGTGTCGTACTCACAGTGACCCAAAACACAGTGTCCCAACACAGTGTCCCAACTCACAGTGTCCGTACTCACAGTGGCCCAAAACACAGTGTCCCAACACAGTGTCCCAACTCACAGTGTCCCAACACAGTGTCCCAACTCACAGTGTCCCAACACAGTGTCCCAACTCACATTAGCCCAACTCACAGTGTCCCAACTCACAGTGGCCCAACGCACAGTGTCCCAACTCACAGTGTCCCAACTCACAGTGTCCAAACTCACAGTGTCCAAACTCACAGTGTCCCAACTCACAGTGGCCCAACGCACAGTGTCCCATCTCATAGTATCCCAACGCACAGTGTCCCAACTCACAGTGGCCCAACGCACAGTGTCCCAACTCACAGTGTCCCAACTCACAGTGTCCAAACTCACAGTGTCCAAACTCACAGTGTCCCAACTCACAGTGGCCCAACGCACAGTGTCCCATCTCATAGTATCCCAACGCACAGTGTCCAAACTCACAGTGTCCAAACTCACAGTGTCCCAATGCACAGTGTCCCAACTCACAGTGTCCCAACTCACAGTGGCCCAACTCACAATGTCCCAACTCACAGTGTTCCAACTCACAATGTCCCAACACACAATGTCCCAACTCACAGTGTCGTACTCACAGTGTCCCAACACAGTGTCCCAACTCACAGTGTCCCAACACAGTGTCCCAACACAGTGTCCCAACTCACAGTGTCCGTACTCACATTGTCCCAACACACAGTGTCCCAACACACAGTGTCCCAACTCACAATGTCCCAACTCACAGTGACCAAACACAGTGTCCCAACTCACAGTTTCCCAACTCACATTGTCCCAACACACAGTGTCCCAACACACAGTGTCCCAACTCAAAATGTCCCAACTCACAGTGTCCCAACACACAATGTGCCAACACAGTGTCCAAACTCACAGTGTCGTACTCACAGTGTCCCAACTCACAGTGTCCTAACTCACAGGGTCCCAACACACAGTGACCCAACAGAGTGTCCCAATGCAATGTCCCAACTCAATGCGTCCCAACTCAAAATATCCAACACACAGTGTCCCAACTAAGTGTCCTAACTCACAGGGTCCCAACACACAGTATCCCAACTCACAATGTCCCAACACACAATGTCCCAACACACAGTGACCCAACAGAGTGTCCCAACTCAAGGTGTCCCAACTTAAAATATCCCAACACACAGTGTCCCAACTCAGAGTGTCCCATCTCACGGTGTTCCAAAACAGAGTGTCCCAACACAGTGTCCCAACACAATGTCCCAACTGACAGTGTCCTAACTCACAGTGTCCCAACTCACAGTGTCCTAACACAGAATGTCCCAACACACTGCGTCCCAACTCACAGTGTCCCAACTCATAGTAACCCTACAGTGTCCCAATGCACAGTGTACCAACGCACATTGTCCCAATGCAGAGTGTCCCAACTCACAGTGTCCCAACTCACAGTTTTCCAACACAGTTTCCCAACTCACAGTGTCCCAAAACAGTGTCCCAAAACAGTGTCCCAACTCACAGTGTCCCAAATCACAGTGTCCCAACACAGTGTCCCAACAGTGTCCCAACGTACAGTGTCCCAAATCACAGTGTCCCAACTCACAGTGTCCGAACTTAGTGTCCCAACACAAAGTGTCCCAAAGCACAGTGTCCCAATGCACAGTGTACCAACTCACAGTGTCCCAACACACAGTGTCCCAATACACAGTGTCCCAACTCACAATGTCCAAACACACAGTGTACCAATGCATGGTGTCCCAATGCACAGTGTCTCAATGCACAGTGTACTAACCCACTGTATACCAACACATAGTGTCCTAACACACTGTGTCCCAAGAGACAATGTCCCAACTCACAGTGTCCCAACTCACAATGTCCTAACTCACAGGGTCCCAACACACAGTGTCCCAATTCAAAGTGTCCCAACTCAAAGTGTCCCAACACACAGTGGCCCAAATCACAGTGTCCCAACTCAAAGTGTCCCAACTCAAAGTGTTCCAACACACAGTGTCCCAACTCACAGTGTCCTAACTCACAGGGTCCCAACACACAGTGTCCCAACTCACAGTGTCCCAACACAGTGTCCCAACTCAAAGTGTCCCAACACACAGTGTCCCAACTCACAGTGTCCCAACACAATGTCCCATCACACAGTGTCCCAACTCACAGTGTCCCAACTGACAGTGTCCTTACTCACAGTGTCCCAACTCACAGTGGCCCAACTCAAAGTGTCCCAACTCACAGTGGCCCAACTCACAGTGGCCCAACACACAGTGTCCCAACTCAAAGTGTCCCAACTCAAAGCGTCCTAACTCACAGGGTCCCAACACAGTGTCCCAACTCACAGTGTCCTAACTCACAGGGTCCCAACACACAGTGTCCCAACTCACAGTGTCCCAGCACAGTGTCCCAACTCAAAGTGTCCCAACACACAGTGTCCCAACTCACAGTGTCCCAACACAATGTCCCATCACACAGTGTCCCAACTCACAGTGTCCCAACTGACAGTGTCCTTACTCACAGTGCCCCAACTCACAGTGGCCCAACTCAAAGTGTCCCAACTCACAGTGGCCCAACACACAGTGTCCCAACTCAAAGTGTCCCAACACACAGTGGCCCAACTCACAGTGTCCCAACACACAATGTCCCAACTCACAGTGTCCCAACTCAAAGTGTCCTAACTCACAGGGTCCCAACACAGTGTCCCAACTCAGTGTCCCAACTCAGTGTCCTAACTCATAGGGTCCCAACACACAGTATCCCAACTCACAGTTTACCAACTCACAATGTCCCAAAACACAGTGTCCCAACTCACAATGTCCCAACTCAGTGACCCAACACACAGTGTCCCAACACAATGTCCCATCTCAATGTGTCCCAACTCAAAATGTCCCAACTCACAGTGTCCCAACACACAGTGTCCCAACTCACAGTGTCCCAACACACAGTGTCCCAACACAATGTCCCATCACACAGTGTCCCAACTCACAGTGTCCCAACTCACAGTGTCCATACTCACAGTGTCCCAACTCACAGTGTCCCAACTCACAGTGTCCTTACTCACAGTGTCCCAACTCACAGGGTCCCAACACAGAGTGTCCCAACACACAGCGTCTCAACTCACCGTGTCCTTACTCACAGTGTCCCTACACACAGTGTCCCATTGCACAGTGTACCAATGCACAGTGTCCCAATGCACAGTGTCCCAATGCACATTGTCCCAACTCACAGTGTCCCAATGCACAGTGCACCAATGCATAGTGTCCCAACTCACAGTGCCCCAACACACAGTGTTAATTACTCTAGAACACAAGACATGAATAAAGACAATTTCATAAAATTTAAACAGGTCAACAAAGAAAACAACATGAATAATTACTGGTAATGAAAAGTTACTCTAAGACAAGAATGCAAGTTAAAATAAATCAAATAAGTGAGGTGCTGGGAATACTGGCTTCAAGCTGCCACCTCTCTTTGTACATGACAGCCAAGGCTTAGTCTACTAGCGAGAGATGTCAACTCCAAGGAGCACAGAGATATTCTGAGGAGTACGGCGCGCTGCTGCCCAGACGTCGACTCTTGGTGGTGGCGTGAGTGCAGGTGCGGCGAGACACCAGCCAATCAGCAACAGGCAGGCGGAGATTGAGCAGTTTGCTGGTTACGGCGGGCTGTAGCCGGTGTGTTGGGGTGTGCATGGTATGATTTGCTTCCTGGGCAAAACGTTCGGCGATACTGGTGGACGTATCTTCTATATAGTATCTTGTACTTTAAAGACGTAAATATGTAGGGAAGAGCAGGCTCAATCTTTCTTGAAAGAGATTATCGTCACAAGTGTCCCAACGCACAGTGTCCCAACTCACAGTGTCCCAACACACAGTGTCCCAAAACACAGTGTCCCAATGCACAGTGAACCAACTCACAGTGTCCCAACTCACAGTGTCCCAACTCACAATGTCCCAACACACAGTGTCCCAACTCACAGTGTCCCAACACACAGTGTCCCAATACACAGTGTCCCAACTCATAATGTCCCAACTCGCAGTGTACCAATGTATGGTGTCCCAATGCCCAGTGTCTCAATGCACAGCGTACCAACACACAGTGTCTCAACACACAGTGTCCCAAATCACAATGTCCCAACGCACATTGTACCAATGCACAGTGTACCAATGCACAGTGTCCCAATGTACAGTGTCCCAATGCACAGTGTACCAATTCACAGTGTCCCAATGAACAGTGTCCCAATGCAAAGTGTCCCAATGCACTGTGTCCCAACGCACAGTGTATTCATGCAGTGTCCCAACGCACCGTGTACCAATGCACAGTGCCCTAACTCACAGTGTACCAACGCACAGTGTCCCAATGCACAGTGTCCCAATGTACAGTGTCCTAACGCACAGTGTACCAATGCACAGTGTCCCAACTCACAGTGTACCAATGCACAGTCTCCCAATGCTCAGTGTCCAAATGCACAGTGGCCCAACGCACAGTGTCTTAACGCTCAGTGTCCCAACATACAGTGTCTCAACACAGTGTCCCAACTCACAGTGTCCGAACTCACAGTGTCCCAACTCACAGTGTCCCAACTCACAGTGTCCCAACTCACAGTGTAAAATCTCGATCGCGCAACCCGCTACTACTACTGAAACAACCGTGCAATATCCGCTCTCTCTCTATGGTAATAACGGATGCTCTACCGATCATGTAAGGTGTCTGAAACACTCGGGCCGTCATACGAGGACGTAAACCAGTAAACAGGGGAGAGAGAGAGAGAGAGAGGACAAATGGGACAGAACGAGAACGAGAGCAAGGGAGAGAGAACGAGAGCGAGTGAGGGCGAGGGCGAGTGAGAAACTAGTGAGGGAGAGTGAGATAGAACGATAGAAATATTAGTAGTCACTGCTTTCGTATGAGTTACCGAGTGACGCTGCCACCACCCTGAGTTACCGGACAGGGGATCGGAGTGAGATTCGTAGGCCTTACAGATGGTATAAACCCACCAGGACAGATGTAGGGGACAATTGAACGTACAAAGATCCTGGCCTGTCACTCAAATAATCCTGACCACTTGGGAACTATAGAGTACACAAGAATAAGGCGGGACACACCCAATACTAAAACCTAAACAAGGGACGGACGGGGGGCAGGAATACTTGATAATTACGGACACTAGGTCACTATGGCAAAGGGGGACGATAGGCCCAATACCACTATGACAAGGAACCATTAATACACATTTAATAACACTTGACAATATATGAATTTTTTTGAAATAATTAAATAAGACACTCCCTAACTATATTCCCGATCAGAGGCAAAGAGTACTGAATGAGGTGCTTTAGTTTAAGAGAGCCGGACTTACTCGTACCGTGTTACACAGTTCTCCTGGAGATGATGTTCCCTCCCTGAGTTCACTCACACCCTCCTCCTGGGCTTCACCCACTGTTCTGTTCCTCTTCCCTGATCTCCTGCTCCCTAGCTGAACATGAGGGTTTGCATTTGATGTGGAGGAGTTAATCCTTGTAGATTATCATGACGGCATCAACTCTGACCTCCTCGTGACTCGGTGAGCGTTGACCTGTCCCCGTGGTTAACTTGTACAGAGGTGTAACTTTTCCATTGTCTGCCGCCGCCTGGCTGGCGCCGCGCCTGTGGGTTGTTCATCCTCCATGTGGCTTGTTCATGTTGTTATGATGTTCATGTTGTACTACTATGTACTGCTCTCTTGTTACAACAGTGTCCCAACTCACAGTGTCCCAACTTACAGTGTCCCAACACAAAGTGTCCCAACACACAGTGTCCAAATGCAGTGTCCCAACGCACAGAGACCCAACACACAGTGTCCCAATGGCCAGTGTCCCAACGGACAGTGTACCAACGCAGTGCCGTAATGTACAGTGTTCAAACTCACAATGCTGTTAGTTTCCCTGCTCTGAATAAGTGCCTGTTTGTTGTTCTTGGCCTAAAGCCTAAAACTAGATATTACCACATATATAATCCGAAAATTTCTTCGTGAATATTGTACTGTTTTACTCTTAAATTCAACCCAGAAGTCAAGACGTTTTTTGGAAGACCGCTTTATATACTACAGTTGCATTAAGTGAGTGGGCGCGTTGCAGAGAATCTTGTGCAATAAGGTCTGGTAAGAGAGAAAGGTAATATATATATTCCAGAAGTATTATATATCATTATGAAGCAGGGAAAGAACTTTCAGGGAAAAACCCAAGGTCATTACTACTATATTGCACTAAGATGGGGTCAGGATAAGGAATTGGGATGGGACGGGAAAAGGAATGGTGTCCAACCACTTGGAGGGTTGGGGATTGAACGCTAATCTGTATGAAGTGAGGCCGTCGCTCTACCGTCCAGCCCAAGTATTATATAATGGTTACTAATCACTTGGAGTATCAGGGGAGGACCCCGACCCACCAAGTCTCAAGGCCATGGCATCACGACCAGACTGTATGGATGTATAACATATCTAGTCAAGTATCACGTTGGTACTAATATGTAAAATAATGCGTAACTTCCATTAAAATAAAATCTTGAGTATCATTTCTCCCAGAACATTTTTCCGAAACTCTTTTACCAATATCCAAAATACGGAGAAAACGTATTTTGCCAATAAATATCCGAAAACATATATCTTACTAGAAAATGTTTAGAATTGCCTCTAAACATTTGTTGTACAATTGCAAATATTTCTTCAAAAGAGTGTTCTCTATTTATATGACTTTTCTACAGGGTTACCAACATCAACAGTGATTTTTGATAACGAGCCAATATGAGCCTTCCTCGCCGGTTCAGATCTGCCTGTAAGACCCGATCATATGGCTTAGGTGCTGATGAGACGGTGATATCGTCTTCAGGGAGATGTAGGATTGATTGGCATTATAGCATGTCCACAATTCTTGGGAGTGGAGCGGGGCATTTGATACATGAGGTGCAGGAGTAAGTGGTGTGACGAGCCGTCCAGTAAGACGTCGGTGGTGAGTTACTGGCCTTAGTGTGGAGTCCCTGTTTGTCCGCCTGCATAAGTGTGTGTGTATGGATGTTAAACAACCTCACAAGGGTTCAGCAGGAGTGATGAGCCAGTGACTGCATAATGTTAGTGGCCTGATAAACTCTTGAGCGTCAATGTCATAAATGTAAATTAACGTTGTCGAGTAAATGAATATAATGACTGCAAGACTTTGCTCCTCTAGACAGCTATGAAGCATCAATTTTAAATTGATTGTCCCTGATAATTTAACCATAGAAGATGCCTTATACTGCAAAATGCTAAATAAAAACTTCTCAGTATAAGCTCTGTATTATCAGGAAAAGGAATATTTGTTTATTGACATGAACTCTCGCGATTCTAGTAAATGCTTCAACTTTCTGACAAAGTTTCAAAATACTGACAATGCTTCAACATTCTAAAAATACTTAAACCTTCTGATCATATTCAACAGCATTTTGAGCACATGACAACATTTAGAACATTAGGACGTACTAGGACACTGCAACACTAATCAAACACTGCAACACTAACAACACACTGCAACAATAACCAAACACTGCAACACTAACCACACACTGCAACACTAACAACACACTGCAACACGAACCACACACTGCAACACTAGCCACACACTGCAATACTAGCCACACACTGCAACACGAACCACACACTGCAACACTAACCACACACTGTAACACTAATTAAACACTGCAACACTAACCACACACTGTAACACTAACCACATACTGCCACACTAACCAAACTCTGCAACACAAACAACACATTTCAGCATTCTCTACAACCTCCCCAATACAAAACTAGTCACATGTTGCACCACTTGTCATATCATGCAACATCGGTTACATGTTTCAACACTAGCCACATGATGCAACACTAGCCACATGATGCAACACTTGCCACATGATGCAACACTTGCCACATGATGCACCAATAGCCCCATGAAGCAACACTCCATACACTGCAACACTAACGAAACACTGCATCACTAACCACTCACTGCAAAACTAACCTTACACAGCAAAACTAAACACACACTGCAACACTAACCAAACTCTGCAACAATAATCAAACACTGCAACACTAATCAAACACTGCAAATCTAACCAAACACTGCAACACTAACCAAACACTGCAACACTAGTAACACATATTGCAACACTATCGAAATACTGCAATACCAACCAAACACTGCAACACTAACCAAACACTGCATCACTAACCAAACACTGCAACACTAATCAAACACTGCAACACTAACCAAACACTGCAACACTAACCAAACACTGCAACACTAACCAAACACTGCAACACTAATCAAACACTGCAACACTAACCAAACACTGCAACACTAACCAAACACTGCAACACTAACCAAACACTGCAACACTAACCAAACACTGCAACACTAACCAAACACTGTAATACTAACCAAACACTGCAACACAAACAACACATTACAGCATTCTCTACAACCTCTCCAATACAACACTAGTCACATGTTGTACCACTAGCCATACGTTGCAACACTAGCCATATGATGCAACACTAGCCATGTTTCAACACTAGCCACAGTTTGCAAAACTAGTCACATGATGCAACACTAGCCACATGATGCAACACTAGCCACATGATGCAAGACTAGCCATGTTTCAACACTAGCCACATGATGCAACACTAGCCACATGATGCAACACTAGCCACATGATGCAACACTAGCCACATGATGCAACACTAGCCACACATTGCAACACTAGCCTTACGATGCACCACTAACAAGATGATGCAACACTAGCCACATGATGCAACACTAGCCACATGATGCAACACTCCATACTCTGCAACACTAACCACTCACTGCAACACTAACTACACACTGCAACATTAACCACACACTGCGACACGAACCACACAATGCAAATGTAACCAAACACTGCATCACTCACTGTACTCTGCAAAACTAAGCAAACACTGCAATACAAACCAAACACTGAAATACTAAACACACGCTGCAACACTGAACACACACTAAAACACTAAACACTGCAACACTAATTAAACACTGCAACACTAAACACACGCGGCAACACTGACCACACACTGCAACACTAACTAAACACTGAAACACTAATCAAACACTGCAACACTAATCAAACACTGCAACACTAATCAAACATTGCAACACTAATCATACACTGGAACACTAACTCACACACTGCCACACTAACCAAACACTGGAACACTAACCAAACACTGCAACACTAACCAAACACTGCAACACTAACCAAACACTGCAACACTAGCAACACACATTGCAACGCTAAGCAAATACTGTAACACTAATCAAACACTGCAACACTAACCAAACACTGTAACACTAATCAAACACTGCAACACTAACCAAACACTGCAACACTAATCGAACACTGCAACACTAACCAAACACTGTAACACTAATCAAACACAGCAACACTAACTAAACACTGCAACACTAAACAAACTCTGAAACACTAAACACACACTGCCACACTAGTAACACGCACTGCAACACTAACCAAACACTGCAACACTGCAACAACACATTTCAGCATTCTCTACAACCTCTCCAATACAACACTAATCACATGTTGCAACACTAGCCATATGATACAACACTGGCCACATGATGCAACACTAGCCACATGATGCAACACTGGCCACATGATGCAACACTGGCCACATGATGCAACACTAGCCACATGATGCAACACTAGCCACATGATGCAACACTGGCCACATGATGCAACACTGGCCACATGATGCAACACTGGCCACATGATGCAACACTAGCCACATGATGCAACACTAGTTACATGATGCAACACTAGCCACATGATGCAACACTAGCCACATGATGCAACACTAGCCACATGATGCAACACTAGTTACATGATGCAACACTAGCCACATGATGCAACACTGGCCACATGATGCAACACTAGCCACATGATGCAACACTGGCCACATGATGCAACACTAGTTACATGATGCAACACTAGCCACATGATGCAACACTAGCCCCGTAAAGCAACACTCCATACGCTGCAAAACTAACCAAACACTGCAACACTAATCGCACACTGCAACACTAAACACACACTGCAACACTAACCACACATTGGAGCACTAACCAAACACTGTAACACTTATCAAACACTGCAACACTAACCGCAACACTAACCACACACACTGCAACACTAACCACACATTGGAGCACTAACCAAACACTGTAACACTTATCAAACACTGCAACACTAACCGCAACACTAACCACACACACTGCAATACTAACCAAACACTGCAACACTAACCAAACACTGTAACACTAACCAAACACTGCAACACTAACCAAACACTACAACACTAACCAAACACTGCAACAATAACCAAACACTGCAACACTAACCAAACACTGCAACACTAAACACACACTGTCACACTAACCACACATACTGCAACACTAACCACACACACTGCAACACTAACCAATCACTGCTACACTAAACATACACCGCAACACTAGCAACACACTGCAACACTAACCAAACTCTGCAACACCAATAGAACTCTGCAACACAAACTACACATTTCAGCATTCCCTACAATGCAACACTAATCACATATTGCACCACTAACCAAACTCTGCAACACCAATCGAACTCTGCAACAGAAACTACAGATTTCAGCATTCCTTACAATACAATACTAATCACATGGTGCACCACTAGCCATATGCTGCAACACTAGCCACAAGAAGCAACACTCCATACACCAGACTTGGTCAAGACTAGAGATGAACCTGCTTGTTTTTCTCTCCACTTTTTCCAACATTCTGACGAAAGATGGGGGGCAGGCGATCCAGGAAAGGGGTGCATACTCTAGATGAGAACCTGTGGTTCATATAATGTTTTGCAGCCCCATGCAGTCTTGAAGATTAGAGATGCGCCGTAGAGCTTCTACGGCGCTTCAGCTTCCTGGCTGCATTTTGGGCTAGGTCAAGCTTTTGGCTCTTCATTACCGATCGACTCAGAAGAGTCGATCTTCATTTTTATGATGTCAAGTTTTTTTATGTGAACTCCAGTGGTTTTGCCACCCATTTGCAGGCCCGTCCGATTTGCTCTCTCTCTCTCTCTCTCTCTCTCTCTCTCTCTCTCTCTCTCTCTCTCTCTCTCTCTCTCTCTCCTCTTCCTTCCATTTATTGAGCCACATTCTAATATTTTTTTCTCCCTAAGTAATTATATTTGCGATTATTAAATCTATAAATTCTCTTTCATGTAACTTAAGAGTTTCTTTGAGACCTGGCTTCTGGGCTTGTATCTCCTCACAGTGTGTCTTTATAGCTGAGGAGAACACTTAAGTTATTCTCAGGGGAGACAAACTCCGTTGACTTTATTGATATTCTACCTTTGAAACAATTGAATTTAGATTGGCAATTTCGAAGGACAAAATGTTCATGAATGGATTCAAATTATAGTTTGTTTCATACTGCTCCAACACTAAGAATTTGAATTGTTTAAGTGAATTCTTGGGATTCAATACAATATCAAACAATTATTTTTCAAAAATATTTGCAAGAGTTTTTTGAAAATGTTAAAACTTTGGTTTCGTTATCTAAATCATAGCTTTATGTTCAAGCTTTGGTTTATTTGGCTATGTAGCCAGCTTCTTTGTCTCCTGATATTTTATTCATCAAACACACATTTATTACTTATCTTCCATTCCAATGTCTGTTCGTGTCATCTATTGGTCAACAAAACCTGCAACTCATCTTCGAGGAAAAATTATGTATGTAAATTATTTTGAAAGAGCTACATTATATCTCGCTAACCAGTTCTATCTTGTTACAAGGCAGTATCTTATAGTTCAACCATTTATGTACGATTACCATTAACTGGGAAAATATGTTAGATTATTATATAATTTGCTTTAGTTTGAAGCTGTTTTTCTTACCGAGCCCACATTTCTTGTTCGGTTCAGCTTTTGTGAGAAGGTTACACAGAGACTTGCTCTAAGGCAGCGTATTTCAACCTTTTTATCCTTCAGGAACCCTTGAAACTATTTTCATATCTCAAGAAACCCATAAATACATTTTTTTGTAATATAAAATATATATGTTTATTAATCTCAAATATATATTATTATTCACAAGACATCAACCATATCTGTAAACATAAAAAGATCAATGTTGACAATGTTAGGAAGCTTAAGGTTCGATGATAACTCCTATGAGCAAAGCTGGGACTCGAAGGTCAACCAGTGCAAAGCTAGGTGTTGCAGAGCGTGATATTATTAGACCTGATGCTTTGAGAAGCTTATGTTATCACCGACTGCTACCATTCAGGTTTCCTGCTCTAAGTTGAGAGTAAGGTGGTAGTCACTTTTGTTGACTTAGGAGTGAGGTAGCTATTGTTGTGACGATTGTTACTGGGTCAGGGGAGGTTCTTGGAGAGCAAGGCTTAGTGAATGTGAGCTTTGGCTGTAAGCTTATGACGTCCCATCCACACAAGAAGGTACAGGCAGGTGTATGGAGCACTCACTGAAACACAAACAAGAGCACAGACTCTAACATACTTAAACACACACACACACAAACACACATTCACCTATTGATTGACGGTTGAGAGGCGAGACCAAAGAGCTAGAGCTCAACCCCCGCAAGCACAACTAGGTGAGTACACACACACAACAGGGACACAAGGAATACTCAAAGTGACCAAACGAAGGAAATGTTAGCCCAAGTTTTGGAGGAATTCACGAGGGAGATGCATGAAATGAGGATTACAATTAACAACCTACAAAGTGAGCTGGCAACAGCAAGGAAGGAGATTAAATCCCTCACAGAGAAAAATAAAGAGGCTGAGCAACAGATTATCAGATTGTTCTCCATGAAATTCCCGTTCTCCCTCACCGAACACATGGCATCTCGGCCTACCCGGTCACGTGGTATACCACATGTTCCCGACATAGATGCCAGCGCAGCTCCTCCTGCTGACGCGGCAGTTTCAACACCCGGGCCCATCTGGTGCGAGGCGTCCTCTGTTCACCTCAATACCTCAAGCCCACTCATCAACCACAAATTCTGAAATGGACATTGAGGACATAGAACCACTTGATGTTTCTGATTTCATAGAAGATTCTACTACAAGTTTGGTGGTTCCTGTAGAAGACAATATTCCTCCAGTGCATCCAAGAAATACAAGAATTATAGATTCAGAACAACGTCTCAACTACAAGTTGACGCATGAACTCGTGCACTTGGCTAAAAAAAGAAGATGCCGTGTTTGTTTCAAGTCTGGCAAAAGGAGGGACGTGATATATGGATGTAAAACTTGTGATGTGGCACTGTGCGCTGCGCCTTGCTACACAAGGTACCACCGAAGAAAGATATTTTGGGTGGAGAAAAATAACCACCGGCAACAGCTTCACTCCACCTAAGAAACATCAGATGAGCAACTTCAGGATCAGAAGCCTGAAGATGGTGGAGTGAAGAAAAAATGCTCAACTGTTGATCTTCAATCAACATAGACAGGGTAAGTACACCTATTTGGAATTTTTTATCATCTATAAGAAGTTATATTATATTATATACGTTTTGTAGAGAATTTATTTGCGAATTTTTTGGTACCAGAATGAATATTATATCACATAAACTTCTATGAGTAAAAAAAAAAAAACCACAAAGTATGTTTGGGGGTGTGGCGGGTGTGGCGGCGGGTTCCCTTTAGCCGTTGATATATCCAACACGTGGGAAATATTTGTATGTGTTATGTATATGTCTGTGTAGGGAATTTTACTGCGATCACTGTCATACAAATTATAAAATGTTTCAACAAGTATAAACATGACAAACATCAAACGAACGAAAACAATGCGTTCGTTTCTGCCGTGAACGCATATTGAGCGACGTGGTTCTATATTTGGCGCTTCTCTTACACATGCTTTGTACAAATGTTATACATTTCATCTTATAGAAAATTTTATTGCGAACACATTGGTATAAAAACGAAATACGTACATAGAAAAGTAGGGTCAGGAAACGTATAAATGTATAAACTTTCCAAGCATGATTTCCCCCCTGTGTTTTCGCCAGTGCGCTCGCGGCTAACTACTCTCCACTTCACACACTCTTGCGGGTGGGCAATTACCTATATTAAACATTCATATGCATATGTCCGTGTAGAGAATTTTATTGCGATTCCAATGATACCAAAATTAGCGATGTAGGACAACTGTAGGCTTCGCAACCATTAAGAGAGTGGAAACATTTTGTTGCTGTTTGGCGCTCTCGGCGAGTGATCTGCATAGTTTTTTATTTGGTGTTGATACTCCTTATGCTTGGGCGGCATTTTATAGGTATGCTCTTATAGACAATTTCATTGCCAAAGGGAAGGTGGGTATGTTGCATTGGAAGGAAATGCCTCTGTACCTGAAACATTTGCCGACATACTGAGAAAGAGCTCAGAAGCAATGGACACAGTGAGGGAGGTAGCCATGCAAGCAGCTACCTCACAGGAAGCAGCAAGGTGCACCAGTCAGCTGCTGGAAAGAAAAAGATAATTGGTAGTTGTAGGCATCAAAGAACAGGAAGGCTGCAATAGGCAGCAATTGGAATAGCAACTACCGAGAGGCAGTACATGGGATACTGAAGGGGTTACAGATGGAAGGGGCTGAACAAAACATTGAGAAGGTTTTCAGGTTGGCCTAGTACAACAACAAGAAACCGACTGGTAAAGGTGGTGTTTACAAACCAGACCACGAAGGAGGTTATTTTGGAAAGGAAGAGTTATCTTCCTTTGGAAGGGAAGAGTATGTGGAGGAATACAAAAACAGTATTCCTGCAGAGGGACAAGACGAGGGAGGAGAGAGCCAGGGCAGCAGAGGCAAGAAGGAAGCGCAGAGAGAGAGGAGTCAACCAGGAAATCACAGCCCCCAACACAACAGCCCAGAAATAAGAGGGGAACCTACAACCAGCATCCCAGCAGCACCAGAGGGGAGGGCAACACCTCCACCTCCCTCTGCATAGAAACCCTCCCTTCCCCCTCATCCTACCTGCCCCCACTCAAATGCTCACCCAACAATCCCTCCCTCCCCTCCCACCCCATTCCTACCCTGTCACCCCTCCCCCATTCCCACCATGTCCCCCCTTATGCCTTTCCCCCCCTGCCCCCTCCCCCTTCACCCCATACCCTCCCTATCCCTCGTCCCCCCCCCCCTCACCCAGTATCCTCCATGTTCCCCCTACCTCCTTACCCCCATATCCTACCTGTCCCCCCCTTCCCTTGAACCCCCCCACCCAAAAATCCTCTGAGACCCTGCAAACCACCTCACAGATCTTCACACCCAGGGAACAGCTTTCCCCACTAGCAGAATGCTCACCAAGAAGGGGACAAGGAAATGAACAGAAGAAAGTGAGCTTCAATGCAATAACACTAACATAGATGAGATTACAAATAAAACAAGTAAACTTGGAGAATGGACACTGGATGAAAACCCAGATCTTATAACACTCACAGAAACAAAGCTAACAAAAACCATAACAAATGCAGTGTTTCCACAGGACTACTATGTAGTGAGAAAAGAGAGAGAAGGGAGAAGAGGAGGAGGTGTAGCTTTGCTGATAAGAAAAGGTTGGAGTTTTGAAGAGATGGTTAATCAGAGCTGTGAAGGTTTCAGTGACTACATATCAGGCACCATAACAACTGGAGGACAGAAAATCATAGTAGTAATCATATATAAACCCCCCACCAAACGACAAAAGACCCAGACAGGAATATGATAGAAACAACATGGCCACCATCAATATAATAGAGAGAGAGGGGCTTCTGTGGCTAGCAGGAACGGATCCAGACTACAAATCATAGGTGATATCAACCACGGGAAGATAGATTGGGAGTACAGAGACCCACATGGAGGACCAAACACATGGAGAGCTAAGCTGCTGGCCGTGGCAACAAGAAACTTTCTAAGTCAACACGTCAAGGGACCGACAAGAATGAGAGGAGAGGATGAGCCAGGTTTGCTTGATCTGATATTTACCCTAAATGAGTCGGATATAAGGGAAGTTAAGTTGGAAGCCCCCTTGGGAATGAGTGATCATTGTGTATTGAGCTTTGAGTACCTGGTTGAGCTAGGAATTATCTACCCCAAAGAAGAACTGGGAAACAAAGGGCTGGCGTACCGAAATGGAAACTATGAGATGAATAAATTCCTAAGGGATATACCATGGGACACCGAACTCAGAACTAAGTCCGTACAAGACATGATGGACTATGTCACCCAAAAGTGTCAGGGGGCGGTAAACAGGTTTATCCCGGCCCGACAGGAAAAAACCGAGAAGCAAAAGAAGAATCCGTGGTTTAATAGGGAATGTATGAAAGATAAGGAGCTGAACAAAAGGGCGTGGAGTAACTTCCGTAATAACAGAACACCAGAAAGTACAGAGAGATACCAGAGAACCAGGAACGAGTATGTCAGGGTGAGAAGAGCTGCTGAGAAAAGGTATGAAAATGATATAGCTAATAAAGCCAAGACCGTTCTAAAGCACAATCACATCAGGAGGAAAACAACAGTGAAGGAACAGGTGATGAAACTTAGAACGGATGAGGACAGGTACACAGAGAATGACAAAGAAGTGTGTGAAGAACTCAACAAAAGGTTCCAGGAGGTCTTTGCTATAGAACAAGGAGAGGTCACGGCGCTAGGAGAGGTGGCAGCATTCCAGTCGACCTTGGAAGGGTTCGAAATTAGAAAAGATAAGGTCAAGAGGCACCTTTTGGAGCTGGATGTGAGAAAGGCTGTTGGGCCGGACAGAATCTCACCATGGGTATTGAAAGTGTGTGCAGGAGCACTTTGTTTGCCACTCTCCATAGTGTATATTAGGTCACGGGAAACGGGAGACCTACCAGAAATATGGAAGATGGCTGATGTAGTCCCAATATACAAAAAGGGCGACAGACAAGAGGCACCGAACTACAGGCCAGTTTTCTTGACGTGTATACCATACAAGGTGATGGAGAAGGCCGTGAGAAAAAAACTTGTAACACATCTGGAGAAAAGGGACTTCGTGACAACCAACAACATGGGTTCAGGGAGGGTAAATCTTGCCTAACAGGCTTAATAGAATTCTACGATCAGGTGACAAAGATCAAGAAAGAAAGGGAAGAATGGGCGGACTGCATTTTTTTGTTCTGTCGGAAAGCCTTTGACACAGTGCCACATAAAAGGCAAATGCATAACCTGGAGAAACAGGCAGGAGTAACTGGTAGGGCACTCCAGTGGATGAGGGAGTACCTAAGCAATAGGAAGCAGAGAGTTACAGAAAGGGGTGAGACCTCAGATTGGCGGGAAGTCACCAGTGGAGTCCCACAGGGCTCTGTACTCGGAACTATCCTGTTTCTGACATACGTAAATGATCTCCCAGAGGGTATAGACTCATTCCTCTCAATGTTTGCTAACGACGACCGAATTATGAGAAGGATTAGGACAGAGGAGGAAAGCATGAGGCTTCAAGAAGACCTGAACAAGCTGCAGGAATGGTCGAATAAATGGTTGTTAGAGTTTAACCCAAGCAAATGTAATGTAATGAAGATAGGTGTACGTAGCAGGTGACCAGATACGAAGTATCATTTGGGAGAAGAGATACTTCAAGAGTCAGAGAGAGAGAAAGACCTTGGGGTTGACCTCACGCCAGACCTGTCCCCTGAAGCTCATATCAGGAGGATAACATCAGCGGCATGTGCCAGGATGGTTAACATAAGAACGGCCTTTAGAAATTTGTGTAAGGACTCTTTCAGAACATTATATACCACATATGTCAGACCAATCCTGGAGTATGCAGCTCCAGCATGGAGTCCATATCTAGTCAAGCATACGACTAAACTGGAAAAGGTTCAAAGGTTTGCCACCAGACTAGTACCAGAACTGAGGGGTGTGAGCTACGAGGAGAGACTACGGGAATTAAACCTCACGTCACTGGGAGACAGAAGAATTAGAGGGGGACATGATCGCCACATGTAAGATTCTCAGAGGAATTGATAGAGTAGATGAAGACTGACTTTTTACCACAAGGGGCACACGCACTAGGGGACAGGCGGAAACTGAGTGCCCAAATGAGCCATACAGACGTTAGAAAGAATTTTTTCAGTGTCAGAGTAGTAGACAAATGGAATGCATTAGGAAGTGATGTGATGGCGGCTGACTCCATACACAGCTTCAAGTGTAGATATGATAGAGCCCACTAGGCTCAGGAACCTGTACACCTGTTGATTGACGGTTGAGAGGCGGGACCAAAGAGCCAGAGCTCAACCCCCACAAGCACAATTAGGTAAGTACACACACACACAAACACACACTCACACAGGGGCCTGGTAGCCTGGTGGACAGCGCGCAGGACTCTTAATTCTGTGGCGCGCGTTCGATTCCCGCACCAGGCAGAAACAAATGGGCCAAGTTTCTTTCACCTTGAATGCCCCTGTTACCTAGCGGTAAATAGGTACCTGGGAGTTAGTTAGCTGTCACGGGCTGCTTCCTGGTGTGTGTGGAAAACAAGAAAAAAAAGAAAAAAAATTAGTAAACAGTTGGTTGACAGTTGAGAGGCGGGACAAAAGAACAAAGCTCAATCCCCACAAACACAACGAGGTGAATACACACACAGACACACACACACACACACACACACACACACACACACACACACACACACAAAAAAAAAAAAAAAAAAAAAAAAAAAAAAAACACACACACAGCTCAAACAGTTCTGGGGTCCATTAATACAACTTCCCCCACTACAGAACCGTCCTAAACCATCACCGACAATCACAGGTCTCCATCCTCTACTGTGACAACAGATGAAGGACAGAAGGCATCCCGGCATTAAAAACGACGCTTCATTAAAGAACTGAGTCTGTAGCTTTACCATTTCGGAAAAACAAGGAGTCGAGATTACCACTTGGTACACCACCTCAAGAGAACCGGACACAAGGGAAAAGACTGAAAGTGCTGCCGAATTTCTTTAAATTTTTTCTCCTTCCTCTCTACATGCTTCATGAAAGGACAGGTATATAAAAGTCAGGTCGATGTTTGGTCTGAGATTAGTGGAAAGGGAACAAGAACAAAGGCATAGCAGCAACAACAGTCGTTGTATTTACAGCAGCTGCAAGAGGACGATGTGGGTGACTCAAGTAAACGACATTTCCTCCACTAACTGTCGCATCCCGGGCATTTAAGTGTAAATTCTCCTTAGTGACTTTCCCAGGAGTTGATAATTATGAGGAGCTTAAATTATTGGTATATTATGATAAATTGTGAGTATAAATTGTGAGTAATATGTAAGCAAAATTTAGGACTAAACGTAAAGAGAGATATGCATGACAGGGATAAAATTGATTTCCATGCGTTACTGATACAGGGATGTGTCAACTGCCTCTCACATCATTATGTGGCGTGAAGTGCAGTTGCCAACTGCCGAGCGTCCTAGATAAACGGATGCGGTTGGGGAAAGAAAATTGAACTGAGTACGAAACTTCCTTACTTTATCCCCACCACAGGGGAAATTCTAGAGCTGGGTCCAGTGTGAGAGGAATAAATGAGAAATACAATAACCTGAGTGTGGGGGGAAGTTTTTTTATGAGAGAAAAGTTATATTTCTATGCATTATGCAACGACTGAGCGGACGTGATAATGAGGAGTGAAAAGGGACCAGAATTTTACTTATGAAATCTATCTGAAAATGTTACGAAATTATAAAAATATCAATTACATGGAATACACATATGGAATTGTGCGAATATAAGAAAGATGAGAGAGTGAAAGTAGTAAAGAAGGGATTTGTTTACGATGTGTAGTGAGTAGAGTGAACAGAGGAGTACATGTAATTACAGATTAATGTATGTAATAGCCAAGTTGGGATCTGTGGTGGAAGGTGTGTAGATCTATACACTGAGGAAGCTCGTAGAGATGGAATTAACAAAAAAATACAAGATGTACATATCACTGAAGGACAGGACATAGTTAGTAGATAAGGACTTTGCAGTGTGATAAGCATATGTTGAGTTGGCAGTGATGATGAATATTCTGAAAATCACAGCCCCGCTCCTGTGCCAGGTAAGTCCACTACGGGCTCACCATAGCCCGTGCTACGTGGAACTTTTGTTCTGAGTAGCTGAATCTAAAACAACATATGAAAATCTGATATGGGAATTATTTAATGTATTCTCCTAGTTGTATTCACCAAGTTGTGCTTGCGGTTGTGGAGCATTGGCTGTTTGGTCCCGCCTCTCAACTGTCAATCAACTGGTAATGCAGTTACGATGCATTACCAGTTGATCTACCATCTACCACCTTACCATCCATCTACCATATGTTGTTGCAGTTAACGGTTGAGCGAATGACTGTGAAATAATAATGTTTTGTACACATGGGTTGAGTGACGTCACCGTGGGTATTTAATGAATACATTAATGAGTCATGAGTAAGGGTAATGTGAGAATGTTAGAGACACGTGATTTTGTGTATTTATCGAATATGGGCAATTGAGAAAAGAAGAGAACTATCAGGAGAAAGTACCATACCCTTACGAATTTATGGCACTTGGAAGGTGTCTGGATAAGGATTTCGAATGGAACGGGGGTCAGGAGTGGTGCCCAATCCCACGATGGGCATTTGGAGTGAACAAAATATATGCGGATGTTAATATATTTTGAAGTGATTGAAAGGTACTGATAATTGGAATTTGTTTGTATAATTGGAGAAGAATACAGACAAAAGAATACCGATGATAGAGAGAATAAATGTTCACGGCGCGATTGATAAAATTTCAATTCGTGAAATGAAGGTTAAGAGTCGGGTGCGACAATGAAGGAAATTGACTATGCAATGAAAGCCCGGGTTAATGAACAATTACAAATAGATGCCATCAGCGGGTTGCAAGAAAGAGCGGTAGTTCTGACTCTCGTGTTCCGTTGTGAAACAATTGTTTATGCAGCGAAAGGCGAGAAATGAAAAGCTAGAAAAGTTGAAATGGATAATCTCCAAATGGATAATTAAAGATAAAGAAATTAATATATCATAGAAACGTGGGCGTGCAAAAACTGACATCTAAGGAGAACAGACTGAGTTGGTTTTGGTCATATTAAACGAATGGATGATAGAATTCTGGGAAAGAAAGAATAATCCTGTAAAGGAGCAAAGATGGATGGGAAGAAGGCGAGGAAGGAAGGGGGATAGATATGGTGAATGGTTTAAGAAGCTTAACGGTGCAAGAGGTGTTTACCCTGCATGAAATACAACCAACATTTTATGCCTGGAAGAGGCTTGCGAGGAGTGAATGTATTTGAACATTCTGTGTGTACCAATTGACGTTGACTATTGGTATTGTGGTTACGTGGTAAGGGCATTAAGTACCCCATACGAGTTTACTGATTATATTTTAATATTTTTATGAAGCATATTTTCAGTAATATATATATATATATATATATATATATATATATTTATAAACAGGGTACAACTCATTGCGAATATATTCTCTTAAATAAAGAGCACTTTACACCTTGTCATTTGAAGCAACAACTACATCCAAGTAGCCCCAACCACCGAAAACTTCCTCTACCAGTGGCATGGACGTCAAGGTTAAGAATAAAACAACATTGCCAGAAGAAAGTGTTTTCAAAGCACTGTACTATAACATAGACGGGGTTACAAGTGAAACATGCAAACTTGGGACAAGATCGAAAGAATAAACCGAGATGTAATAGCACTTACAGAAAGGAAAGAGACCGGCATCATAGCAACTGTATGATTTGCTATGATCATTTATATGATCATATAAATCATCATCAGCAGGATTACTGTAGAGTAAGTTAAGAAAGAGGGAAGGAAGAGAAGGACGGGCGAGTGGGTTTGCTGATAATAAAGGACAAGTTCCAAGAGTTAGATCTCTCAGGCTATGAAGGACTTAGAAACTACACGGTGGAAACAATGATAATTGGAGAACCCAAGATATTAGTAGTAGCAATATACAATCTTCCACCAAATGGCTGAATCTCAATACAGAAGTACGATAAGAACAACATGGCAACCATTAGTATCATATAAAGAGCAGCTTCTATCATTTGCAGATATAGATCCACACTGTTACCCACGAGTGACTTCAACAATGGAAATAAAGACCTGCAGTACTAAGAACCACATGGAGACAACGATACATGTACAACAAAACTGTTGGACGTAGTAATGACAAACTTTCCAAGTCAACATGTCAGGGGCCTCACAAGAATGAGAGGAAGAGATGAACCAGCTAGGTTTGTCCTGATGTTCACTCTGAAGACGCCAGACATAAGAGAAGTCAAATTATAAGCTCCAAGGAAATGAATGATAACAGGGTACATACATTTGAGTAACTGGCATTATTAGGAGTAACCAATGGAAGAGATCAGAATGCAGGCCTGACATACCGACAGGGTATGCATCTATGATAAGATGAGAGAATTCCTAATACCGCGGGAAACAGTTCAGAGATAAGTTTGTACACAACATAATAGACTACACAACCAATTAGAGTCAGGACACATTAGGCAAGTTTATCCTGGACCTAAAGGACAAAAAATAAAAGAAAAAGAGGAATTGGTGGTAAGGATTCAGGCATATAGAGAAACAAGGCAATTAAGAATAAGAATATGAAGAAACTACATAAATAACACAACACCAGAGAGCAGAGGGAGATACCAGAGGGCAAGAATGAGTTCCTCAGTGTGAAGAGAGAAGCGGAGACACAGAATATAAATGACAACATGCAAAGCCATGAACCAACTAAAATGGCTTCACAGCCATATCAGGAGAGAAATAAAAGTCAAGAAACAGGTGATGAAACTAAAAACAAATGGAGGACTGGTTCAAGGAGAATGACATGGAGGTGTGTGAAGAACTCGCCAAGAAATTCCATTAGGTTTTCACAGTAATGTAATAGAAGTGTCTGAACTCAGAAGGTGGGCAGTGAAAAGTAAGCAGCATTGCAGGAATTATATATTACCAGAAATGAGATTATGAAGCAGCTGATGGAATTGGACAGAACAAAATCTACTGAGCTCGACTAAATCTCTCCATGAATTTTATAATTAAAGAGGGTGAAGATTTTCATCGTGTGCGACTGTCTATGGTGGATATCACGACAAAGTAGAAATGGCAGAACGTTGGAAGACGGATAGCGTTGTCTCAATATTCAAAATGGGTGATAGGCAGGGAGCACTAAACTGCAAGCCAGTGTTCCTAGCTTGTATACCATGCCAGGTGATGAAGAAGATCGCGAGAAAAACTTTTAGCATAGCTGGAGAGAAGAGACTTTGTAACACATCACCAACACTTGTTCCTGGATGGTAAATCCGGCTTCGGGATTTAGTTGAATTCTATAACCAGGTTACAAATATTGGGCAAGAAAGAGAAGGGAGGGCAGACTGCATTTCCTTGGACAATCAGAAAGCTTATGACACAGAACCTCATACGAGGCTGATGAATATGTTGGAGAGGAAAACAGGCTAGAGTAGCAGGTAAGTTGTTCCTATGGATAAATGAGTATCTAAGCCACAGAAAACAGCGAGTTACTGTGAGGAGGGAGGGAGGGAGGGGAGGCAAATCTCTTAAAAGCGAAGGAGTCCCACAGGGGTCTTTAATCAGACCTATCTTGTTTCTGATACAAGTAAACCATCGTTAATAAGGTGAAGACTCACCCCACTCAATATTTAAAGATAATGTAAAAAATTTGACAAGGATTAAAACAGAGGAGGACAGCAATGAAAAGACAAGATAACCTGGACCAACTTAACGAAAGGTCCAATAAATGGCAACTCGAGTTTAATTCAAGTAAGTGTAAGCAAATGAAAATAGGTGTAAGGAGAGGGCGGCCGAACACTATAGGTACCAACTGAGAGATGAGATTCTTTGGGGATCAGGAAGAGAAGAAAGATCTGGTGGTGCCTGTGTTGGGAGCCACCTCAGGCACCACTGCGGACTATTAACAAGGCCACCACCACAAAATACTAACCAGGCACCACCACAAAATACTAACCAGGCACCACCACAAAATACTAATCAGGCACCACCACAGGCACCACCACCAACTACTAACCTGGCCACCACCACAGGCACCACCACCAACTACTAACCAGGTCACCACCACAGGCACAACCCCCAACTACTAATCAGGGCACCACAACAGACTACTAACCAGGCCACCACCACAACAGACTACTAACCAGGCCACCACCACAACAGACTACTAACCTGGCCACCACAACAGACCACTAACAAGACCACCACAACAGACTACTAACCAGGCCACCACCACAACAGACTACTAACCAGGCCACCACCACAACAGACTACTAACCTGGCCACCACAACAGACCACTAACCAGACCACCACAAAAGACTACTAACCAGGCCACCACCACAACAGACTACTAACCTGGTCACCACAACAGACCACTAACCAGACCACCACAACAGACTACTAACCAGACCACCACAACAGACTACTAACCTGGCCACCACCACAGGCACAACCACCAACTACTAATCAGGGCACCACAACAGACTACTAACCAGGCCACAACCACAACAGACTACTAACCAGGCTACCACAACAGACTACTAACCAGGCCACCACAACAGACCACTAACCAGACCACCACAACAGACTACTAGCCAGACCACCACAACAGACCACTAACCAGACCACCACAACAGACTACTAACCAGGCCACCACAACAGACTACTAACCAGGCCACCACAACAGACCCCTAACCAGACCACCACAACAGACTACTAACCAGGCCACCACCACAACAGACTACTAACCAGACCACCACAACAGACTACTAACCAGACCACCACAACAGACTACTAACCAGGCCACCACAACAGACTACTAACCAGGCCACTACAACAGACTACTAACCAGGCCACCACCACAACAGACTACTAACCAGGCCACCACCACAACAGACTACTAACCAGGCCACCACAACAGACTACTAACCAGGCCACCACCACAACAGACTACTAACCAGACCACCACCACAACAGACTACTAACCAGGCCACCACCACAACAGACCACTAACCAGGCCACCACCACAACAGACTACTAACCAGACCACCACAACAGAATACTAACCAGGCCACCACCACAACAGACTACTAACCAGACCACCACAACAGACTACTAACCAGGCCACCACAACAGACTACTAACCAGGCCACCACAACAGACCACTAACCAGACCACCACAACAGACTACTAACCAGACCACCACAACAGACTACTAACCAGGCCACCACCACAACAGACTACTAACCAGACCACCACAACAGACTACTAACCAGAGCACCACAACAGACCACTAACCAGGCCACCACCACAACAGACTACTAACCAGACCACCACAACAGACTACTAACCAGGCCACCACCACAACAGACTACTAACCAGGCCACCACAACAGACTACTAACCAGGCCACCACAACAGACTACTAACCAGGCCACCACCACAACAGACTACTAACCAGACCACCATAACAGACTACTAACCAGGCCACCACCACAACAGACTACTAACCAGGCCACCACAACAGACTACTAACCAGGCCACCACAACAGACTACTAACCAGACCACCACAACAGACTACTAACCAGACCACCACAACAAACTACTAACCAGACCACCACAACAAACTACTAACCAGGCCATCACCACCACCACAAACTACTAACCAGGCCACCACCACATAATGCACCACAAAGACCTTATCAACACAACAACATAATGTCAACACAAAGCACACGTGGACACAAGGAGCCAAACCTGACCACAGGTTAATCACAGGTCGGCGCAGGGTCCCGTAAAGACCACAGAGCAGCGGACCACAGAGCAGCGGACCACAGAGCAGCGGACCACAGAACAGGTGGCCTGAGAGGTCATACATGACCGCCAGCGGCACTACCAAGTCAATTACAGGATGTTTACCCTTGGCCTATCTCCATGTGAGCTGACTGTTACGAACCTGTTATCTCATTTATATGAATAACTGATTAATAACGTTTATTAGTTTAGTAATTAGTATATTATTTCTATTTAGATGTAATAAAGATAGTAATGTGCTTATTTACCTATTATTGTTGTTTTGTGAGAGTAATGTGAGAGTTTATTCATGTGGCCTTCTGTTAGCCTTTATTCATGTGGGATTTGTGAGGGAGCGCAAGAGCGTGAGCAAGGAGTCAGGTGGTACTTGTAGGTCCAGCTAGGCTCGGACCGGATGTTGTGGGATTAAGATTACCAACCTTGTCGTGGAGTGGGAGAGGAAGAGTTTTTCTTTGGCTGTTCCTTTCCCCCCCCCCCCCCTAGCTATGTTTGTAGAAGGTTGAGTCTTCAGCACTTACCTAATTGTGCTTGCGGGGGTTGAGCTTTGGCTCTTTGATCCCGCCTCTCAACTGTCAATCAACTGGTGTACAGATTCCTGAGCCTACTGGGCTCTATCATATCTACATTTGAAACTGTGTAAGGAGTCAGCCTCCACCACATCACTGCCTAAAGCATTCCTTTTATTAACTACTCTGACACTGAAAAAATTCTTTCTAACGTCTCTGTGGCTCATCTGGGTACTAAGTTTCCACCTATGTCCCCTTGTTCGTGTTCCACCCGTGCTGAAGAGTTTGTCTTTGTCCACCCTATCAATTCCCCTGAAAATTTTGTAGATCGTTATCATGCCTTACTCTTCTGTTTTCCAGGGTTTTGAGGTTCAGCTCCTTTAGCCTTTCCTCGTAGCTCACTCCTCTCAGTTCCGGGACGAGCCAGGTGGCATTCCGCTGAATCCTCTCTAGCTTTGTCTTGTGTTTAACTAGGTATGGACTCCAGGCTGGAGCAGCATACTCCAGGATTGGTCTTACATAAGTGGTATACAGGGTTCTGAAAAATTCCTTACACTAGTTTCCAAAGCCAGTTCTTATGTTGGCCAGTCTAGCATATGCCGCTGATAATATTCTTTTGATGTGGGCCTCTGGGGACAGGTTCGGTGTGATATCAACCCCCAAATCATTCTCTCTATTGGACTCTTGCAGGATTTCACCTCCCAGATGAAACCTTGTGTTCAGCCTCCTGCTCTCTTTGCCTAATTTCATCACCTTACACTTTGCTGAGTTGAACTTTAGCAGCCATTTTCTAGACCATTCCTCCAGTTGATGCAGGTCATCCTGTAGTCTCTGTCTATATTCATCCGTCTTGATTCTTCTCATAATTTTTGCATCATCAGCAAACATTGAGAGGAATGAGTCTATACCCTCTGGAAGATCGTTTACATATATTAGAAACAGGATGGGTCCAAGTACTGAGCCCTGTGAGACTCCGCTGGTGACATTTCGCCACTCTGATGTCTCCCCCCTCACCGTTACTCGCTGTTTCCTGTTGCTTAAGTACTCCCTTATCCACTGGAGCACCTTCCCTTTTACTCCTGCACCTCCTGCACAGGCCTCTTGCCTGTTGCTCCAATTTTTGTAACAGCCTTTTATGGGGTACTGTGTCAAAGACTTTTTGACAGTCCAAGAAAATGCAGTCGGCCCACCCTTCTCTTTCCTGCCTAATTTTTGTTGCCGGGTCATAAAATTCTATTAAAGCTGTGAGGCACGATTTACCATCCCTGAACCCATGTTGGTGGTGCGTTACAAAGTTATTTCCCTCCAGATGCTCTACGAGCCTTTTCCTCTCGATCTTCTCCATCACCTTGCTTGGTATACAAGTTAAGGAAACTGGCCTGTAGTTCAGCGCCTCTTGCCTGTCAACCTTCTTGTATATTGGGACCACGTAAGCTGTCTTCCAAATTTCTGATAAGTCTCCTGTTTCTAGTGACCTGTTATACACCTTAGAGAGTGGCACACTTAGTGCTTCTGCACCTTCCTTTAGTATCCATGGTGAGATTCTGTCAGGGGCCAACAGCCTTTGTCACATCCAGCTCCAGCACCCACCTTTTGATCTCATCACTGGTGAGGTCAAATTCCTACAAGGTTGCTTGGTTTGTTGCCTCCTCACTTAGTGCAGGGGCTTCTCCTTGTTCTATTGTCAAGACCTCCTGGAATCTCTTGTTGAGTTCTTCACACACTTCCTTGTCATTCTCTGTGTATCTGTTCTCCACTTTTCGCAGCTTCGTCACTTGTTCCTTCACTGCTGTTTTCCTCCTGATGTGCCTGTGGAGCAGCTTTGGTTGGGTCTTGGCTTTACTTGCAATGTCATTTTCAAACTGTCTCTGCTTCCCTCCTCACTCTGAGGTAATCATTTCTGGCCCTCTGGGATCTGTCCCTGCTCTCTGGTGTTCTGTTATTTCTGTAGATTCTCCATGTTACTCAGGTACAAGGTACTCTGTAACAGGTACGCAAGGTACGCAACAGGTACTCTGAGAGAGAACTCTATCAACATCAGAGGCCCGAGACTGTTCAACACGCTTCCACTACACATAAGGGGCATAACTGGCTGACCCCTCACAGTGTTCAAGAGAGAACTGGATAAGCACCTCCAAAGGATACCTGATCAACCAGGCTGTGACTCATACGTCAGGCTGCGAGCAGCTGCGTCTAACAGCCTGGTTGATCAGTCCAGCAACCAGGAGGCCTGGTCGACGACCGGGCCGCGGGGACACTAAGCCCCGGAAGCACCTCAAGGTAACAAGGTATGTTCTTTTACTTAGTTGTTTCGCTACCTTACATTCCTGGTTGAACTATGGGTTTTTCTGTTGTTTTTCGTTTTTCTCCTTTTTGGACGAGGATAAACCTGTCTGCAGCTTCCTGGCACTTCTGGGTGATAAAATCCATCATGACATACACATTCTTGTCTCTAAGTTCTGTTTCCCATGGTATTCCCCTGAGGAAGTTCCTCATCTCGTCATATTTTCCTCTTCAATAATTCAGTCTTTTTCCCCTCCGATCCCATCCTTGGATAGGTTATCTCTACCTCCACCAAGTACTCAAAGTGAGTACACTGTGGTCACTCATTCCTATGGGGGCTTCAACTTTGACTTCCCTTATTTCTGACTCATTCAGGGTGAATATCAAGTCGAGTCTAGCTGGTTCATCATTACCTCTCACTCTCGTGGGTTCCTTGATATGCTGGCTCAGAAAATTCCTTGTTGCCACTTCCAAGAGTTTAGCTCTCCACATATCTGCACCTCCATGTGGGTCCCCATTCTCCCAGTCTATCGTTCCATGGTTGAAATCGCCCATGATTAAGAGTCTTGAGCCATTCCTGCAGACAACTGAAGCTGCTCTCTCTATTATATTAATGGTTGCCATGTTATTCCCATCAAACTCCTGTCTAGGTATTCTGTCATTTAAGGGAGGGTTGTAAATGACTGCCACTATTATCTTAGGTCCACCCATTGTTATAGTTCCTGTTATGTAATCCCTGAATCCGTCACAGCCTGGAATTTCCATCTCATCAAAATTACAGTCCTTCCTTATCAGCAGGGCCACTCCTCCATCTCCTCTCCCTTCCCTCTCTTTCCTTAATATATAGTAGTCCTTTGGAAACGCAGCATCTGTTATGACCCTGACAATTTTGTTTCCGTTAGTCCTATTACATCAGGGTTTTCTTCTTACACCCTATCTGCCAGTTCACTTGCTTTATTGGTAATCCCATCAATGTTTGAGTACATTACCTTGAAGCTCACTTATATCCAATTTCACCCTCACTCCCCACAAGTGTAGGAAGTTGTTCCATGGTCATTGCTACTTGGGTAGGCTCATCCTCCTGTGAGGTAGTTGCCAGGGGTTCAGGGGGAGGGGGAGTGGGGGATGGAGGGTTTAGGTCTTCCTCATGCCTGCTTGGGGCAGGAAGAAATCCTGGGGTGAGGGGGCAGGGATTGCTTGGGGAAAGGGCACGCCCTCCTGCGGGGTAGTTGACAGGGGTTTGGGGGGAGGTGGAGTGGGGGATAGAGGGCTTTGGTCTTGCTCAGGACTGCTTGGGGCAGGAAGAAGACCAGGGGCTGGGAAAGCAGGGGACACTTGGGGTAAGGGGAGGGGGAGGATTTGGGTTTCCTGATGGGCATTGTGCAGGGGCAAGGAAGGGTTTGTGCTGGGGGATAGGGGGGGCCCTATTGGGTGGTGGTCTGGGGTGTCGCATTCCCCCCTGGGGTTCCTGGGTTGCTGGATTGGGGTTCCCCACTCCCCTCTGGGATTACTGGGTTGGAGGCTGAGGTTCCCTGGCTCCCTTCCCTCTCCTTGTGCCTTTTCCTAGCATCTGCTGCCCTTACTATCTCGTCTCTGGTCATGTCCCTCTGAACATATACCTCTTTGTAGTTCCTTGCATGCCTCAGTTTGCTCTTCCTTACTAGGATGTCCTCTTTGATGTCCTCGCTCTTGAATACTACCTTGATCAATCTCGTTTTGTCTCTGTTGTACTGGCCAACCCGGAAAAACTGTTCTATGTCTCGTTCAGCCCCTTCCATTCCTATCTCCTTTAATATCCCTGCCACTACAGCTTTGACTTTAGTCCTCGATTCCTCCCCTTGTAGAACCCTCTTGTTCCTTCACACCTACCACTACTACAGCTCTTTTCCTTTCCATTAGCTGGCTTGTGCATCTAGCTGCCTCCTGTGAGGTTACTGCTTTCATTACAACTTCCTTGACTGTGGACTTCCTTGCTCCTGGGCTCTTCAGCGAAGGTTGGGCCAATTGTAGGGGTCCCTGCCATTGCTACATCTCCTGGTACCTGGGGGTTGGTCCCCTGGGCTTGGGTCTGATGAGGGCCCACGTGGTGTACACAACCCGTCCTCCTAAAAATAACGTCACTTTTGGCTCGTATGCGCACTATGACCAAATTTGGACGTAATTTGAAATGAAATCGACTTATAAAAGTGACGTACTGTCCCGTTTTCTGTATGAGTTGTCCGGACTACTCGGTAAGGTTAGAAGAGGAAACTTTCAATTAACGTTTTTCATAACGTTTTGAAACTTTATGAGAATTTCCTGTCCACCTAACCTATCAGAGGACCTTTATTTTACTGTTGTTGAAAAAAAAATTCCCAATTTACAACAGGATAACATAGGGTGGTAATATAGAGTTGAAACACATAGGCGACTGGTGGGAGGCACAACGGAGGCTGTGTTAAGCACAAACAAGGCTGACGTCAGTGTTAACACCTGGTTCAATTAAGGCTCGAGAAACGTTATTCCACCGCAATGAAAATCCCCTAAATCTATACTGTGGCATGGAAGGGGGTAAAAAGAACTCATGACTAAATTTCTCCAGTATAATTCTACCAGGCTACATATTAGTAAAAGACAAACTCAAACAACTCATGTCA